>NW_009724726.1:0-9137 GCF_000703405.1 Apaloderma vittatum | reverse complement strand
GGGGGGGGGATAAGAGAGAGAGGGAAGTTGAAGAAGTGAATAAAAGGAAGAAAAAAGACACATCTGGCAGTGATGAAAATAAATCTCAGTTTGGGTAATTCAATATCTCTGTTTATGAATCTTTTGTTGTCATCCTTGTGATTTTCCTGTAGACTTCTCCTTCCTGAAGATAGAAAAGAACTACACTCATCTAACACTCCAGCACAGCAATGCTGATGCCAAAAAATGCCTCCTTACAAACCTGGTACAGGATATGTTTAAAGAACAGGATTGATTGTAAACTGTGATAATATGTGCATATCTTTGCCTTGTAGCTGTGTGGGTCCATCGATTTTGAACTAGACTGGCTTTGCATGCATTTACAATGCACTGTACATGATTTGCAAGTGGGAGATTATGTACCCAGAGCAATCCACTTGCACTAAGTGCTTTGTCCAGGGCAAACCGATTTCTGTGCATTTGACCAGTTTCATGTCATTATATCTCCATCCTGGTATAGTAATGTGTTGAATCAAATCCACCACAGAAGGCACAGGATCAAAGCAAGAAATATTTGTATCACTCGCCTGAGTGTCTGCCCTTTAAACAGCTTACCTCTTGCACCAAGTAGGAGATTAGCAATGATAAATAGATTGACTGCAATTTCAGTCACAGTAACATGCTATGAAAACATCTTGCATTCGGTGGCTAATCCAGATTTCTCCATTCTCTGCCAGACCACAAACCTTTCATCATAAACTTCCCCATTCATCTTACACTGGCATGAAGGGGCAGCCCATATTGAATACATCTACAGATGTTTTATTAGTAGCACATGTTTTAGATGCTGGAGTTATATGAGAGCATACTGTGATTCAGCTGCAGGTGTTTACTAAATAGGAAATAAGTAAAAATATCATGGAGACACTCTAGGAATGAAGCAGCTCAGTATTAATTTAATTTACTCTGTGTTTATATTAACCGATTTAAATGGAAGCCTGCTGCTCTTCTGTTTATTCTGATTCCCCGTAACACAAATTTCCCTATATATGCCTAGTTCAGTTGCCTACACTGTCATTTTTAGCAACAAGATACCAGCTCCACACTAAAGAGAGAAACACACTGTTTGCACATTGTCAGGGTGCCACGGGGGTGGCAGTTCCCCAAGGAGGGGTTCAGGGCAGGGCCCAGCAGCCAGGGCCTGGCCAGGATGGGGCAGCCCCAACCGTGGGCCTCAGGCACTTCCCTGGGGCAGTGTGGAGGCCAGGCCAAGATGCAGGCCAGCGGACAAGCCCAGCTCAGCACGGACAGCCAGGCAGGGCAGGGCTGTGGGGAGCTGGAAACCAGCCCCGCTGTGACATCACTGGGGCCTGCAGGGCGCTGACAGCACCGGGGGCTGATGTAGGGCCCTGGGCTGGGCTGGGGGAGCCCTGGGAGGGCAGGCAGGAGAAGTCAGAGCTGTGAGTGTCCTCAGGGCTGCAGCAGATACCTCAAAAAGACAGATAATTCTATATGTAAATTTACTTAAGTATGCAATATCTGACTTCTGATACTTTTTTTTTTTTTTTATAAATGGTCTCTACATGTGTGGCAGGCCACTAAACTCTGACAGATGCTCTCTGTGATCCCACCACCAACCTCCCATAGGAACCAGGGAGAGAGACTTTGAGCTTGGGAAAAATACTTGAATGAGGTTAATGAAATAGGAGGCAATACTAGCAGTAACAGTGAAGATGTTGAACTATACACAAAAATATGCAAACACATAAATATATTCAAAGACAGATAAAAATGAATAAGATACTATAGAACCTACACTTTCTGGGTGACACCAAAGTCCTGAGCAGAAAAAAGTCCCAGATTGGACTCGGCAGCAGATGGGAGCTCCTGAGCCCAATAGCAGCCTCCCCAAAAAAACCAGAAAAGGAGCTGTTCCACTGCCACTCCCACCCAGGAAGGCAGGGCAGGACAGCCTGTTCTGACACACAGTGCTCCTCTGCAGTGTGAAAGGAAGAGGCAGGGAAAACAAAAGCACAAGGAGACAGGAACACCAGCAGTACAGGGAGAGAGGACAAACAGCCCCTGACAACCCTCCCAGCACAACAAGTACTCAAAAAACCCAGGGCTCTTCTTAGGGGCCCTTTTATACTGATCACATGGGAAGGAACACTGTGATTGGTCTATTTGGGTCACCTGACCTATCCTCTCCTCCCCTCAGGCACAGCTGTGATTCCCCCACTGGGATTGCCCTGTGTGCCAGGAGCCCCAGAGAGCTTTGACCTGGGGCTCTCAAACCAGGGCAACACGTGGGGAGCGAGTGGAAAGAGATGTTTTAATGTCTCTAACAAGATATTGAGTCATGGTTGTTTCTGTTCTGAAAACCAAAGTGATCGAAAGGCATTTCCAAGTGAATTGTCCCATAATTGGTACAGAGAAGTATTCATATTCTCTTATCACTCATAATAGTAACCAGTTTATCCTTCTTCTGTATAACTTTTGTTTGTATTCTGTGGTCTCACTGTAAAACATAACCTTTGTAAATTTATTAGCAAAAACCTCCATGAATAAATATCACATCTCTTCTGGAATGAATACCTTAAGAAAGACAACTATAAGCTCCTAAGTAGCTGGAATCTAAGGTAACCGAACAGCAAAGAATCAAATTACCATGTTCAGACTCAGAACCGTGTTCAGATACAGCAGAAGAAAGCACACTGATAAGAAATAAAGGATAAAAACCAGCAATTCCTTTCACTTAATAGTCTTAAAATTGACGATTAGATTATTTGCAGCTACTAAACATTTTTGGCCCTTAATGGTTATCGAAAAGGAAGACATCTCTATTTGTTGAATATGTTCATAATGAAGGGTTTATGTTTTCATTCACTAACAGCATAGTTAAACAACCAGTAAATTTTAATCATATTGCAAGTCCAAAGACATGCATTAAGAAAAAAAGTAATTTAAAATTAGACATAGTCTCATTAGAAGAGTATCCTGTAGGCTGTCAAGGCATGTCTGAATGTGGCAAAACATAAATCAGTACAGTGAGATATGTCAGAAGTTTAACAAAAACACTTTTCTAAGGTTAAAAAATGTTTAAACTGCTGTCATTAACAATAGCTTCTGATTACTTTATGAATCCATAATAAGAATCTGTACTTTCTATTCAAAACGTCCACATTTAGTTTTTCAAGTATGAATTTATAAAATATATATCAGGTTTTACCTTAAAAGGAAAAAGAAAAAAGTGTTTTATAGGAAAGGTAGGCCTGGATTGTCAGATAGGTCTAGATTTTCAGAAGTGTCTTCAGAAACAAGAAGAATAAATCACATATATCAGCAGTGTGTATTTAGATTAGCTTTGCATCACAATTAGTCCAAATGTATATAATGCAACTGTCATTATTACATTTGGATCCTTCAAACTGAACAGCCCCATTTCATGACCTTCTCTCTTATCCCATGACAACCTACTTTTTTGTAAAACATTGCAGTGGCAGATTTTACCAAAAACTTTTTGAAAACAAAAGAAAACTTCAACAATGCTTTTATGCTTTCTTGTTGTTGCCTCAAATATTTAATGGAAGCCTAAGATGTGACACCTCTTTGAAAAAGCAATGTCAAGTTTTTTATTAGCATATATTTATTCATGTCTCTTATTCCTTTTCTAATTATACCTTCCACAGTTTACATACAACCAAAGATTTATTATTCAATAGCTTGCTACATTGTGTTGTCATGCTGTTTAAGATCATTTGCCATCTTCCATTTCTCTCATGTGGTACATTATTCCTATGAGACATGAAATAAAATCACATTTCATCACATTGCAACTTTAACCTAATGGTTTAACCTTAAATGGCTTTGGGGTTCAAAAGAAATATTCAGTTCACTTGTTCTCTAGGCAGAAAAAAATGGGAAAAATATTTACCTATTCAGCAAAGTAGTTACACATTAGTCTTTTGAGGACATCATCTCTGCATATTGTCAGAAATACATAACATTATCTATCATAATCATTTTATAAATCCCTGTACTCTTGCAGGTCAAGACTCAACAAGGTGTGTTTAATATCTACAACAAGACTTTCTGTATCTATTTCAGGTGGTCTTTTATTGTCTATATTTTCAGATGGCAGATTAAAAACTATTTCTACAGTATCAGCATTTTTGGTGGATGAATCTCATGTAACTTTTTATTCCATAAAAATAGTGGGTCTAATTTAGTATTGATATTATTTCTTATACTAATTGTGAGCCAGGGCTCTATCAAGCGTAACAGTTAGTTGGGAAGGCAAATGCCATCTCTCCCAACAGTCTCCCTCCTCCTTCTTCCTTCAGCTTTACATGCTGAGCATGATGTCACATGGTGTGGAATATCCCTTGGGTCAGTTGAGGTCAGGTGTCCCAGCTGTGTCCTCTCACAACTCCTTGTGCACTCCCAGCCTCCTCACTGTTGCGGTGGGGTGAGGAGCAGAAAAAGCCTTGACTCTGTGTAAGCAGTGACCAGCAATAAGGAAAACATCCTTGAATTATCAACACTGTTTACAGCATAAATCCTAAATGGCCCCGTACTGGCTACTATGAATAAAATTAACTCCATCCCAGTCAGAATCAGATCATCGAACATTGTGTAAAAATATGACAAAGAAAGACAGATAAATCTAGGGGCCATGGATGGAAGAGAGAAAAATGATTTATTTGCAGAAAGGTTTTCATGGACTAAGCCTGGAAATAAGAACGTGTTGCAAAATGGCTAAACCTAAACTAAAACATCCAGTACACTGAAGTTTGAAGAGAATTGCAAAAATTATAGATGAAATTACAGTGCTAAAAACTAAAGGGGAAATTAATGCATGAAGGCCAAATGTATGGTAACTGTACTAAGAAGTATTCTACTTCTAAGAATTCTACTATTCTAGAAATTGTAGAAATTTTTGACAGGTTAAGACTTGTCAAACTCTTTTGTCTTTAACCATTTTCTAAGATTTACAGTTGAGTTGCATAGCTTGAAAAAATGCTGATATCCTGCAAATATCTACTGCAGTTTGCAACTTGAACCCAAGGAAAAGGTGTTGTGCCAGAGGTCGCTTAACAAAACTTGGCAAGGTCTGTATTTGGGGAAAAAATACTCTAAAATTTTTCTGTAGAGGATAGATAGATAGATAGATAGATAGATAGACAGACAGACAGATAGAAAGAACAGATTTTGAGACTTTGCTTACCTTTTGATATCACTATTTTCCCAAGGAAGAAGTTTTCTATATATTGTAATATGATAGATATGAGAAATTTGTATGATTTGACATAATTTCTTGTTATCCTACAGTTTGTGTTGCCAGACATAAACGCAATCTTAAATACAAAGTACTTGTATAATTGTATTACAAATGTAATATTGTTTTGCTTCTTAAAAAATATTCTCTTCTTATATAAAAAATGTGTCACTAAGACAGTAAGTAGTATAAAATTCAACTGTCATATCTTGTTTAAATAGATTTTTTAAACCTCTCCACTGATGTAACCAGAAGCACTAGAGGATTTTGCTACTTTAGTTTCAGGGAAATGTTTTGAGGGACTGCTCATTGATAAAAACAACTACTGAGAAACATTCTGCCTTTGTGTCTATCATGTCACAGTAGATGAGTAATTCTTCTAAAATACTGATACCTAAATTAAGTTTAAAAGTTGAAACTGTTACTCCCATTATTTAAATTAATATTAGTCTACTTAATTTTTGTGCTCTGTATTGCACAGGTGCAACCATGATGTATGCAAAAAAAGGTTCAACAACATAAACTATTATTTATCTACAGCAATTTGGGGGTTTTTTAACCTTGAAATCAATATCTATTACTCATTAATTAAAAAATAAACTCAAAAGCATGAAGAAAAGGAGAGGGAAATGTGGTGAGAAAATGTATTGGAATAAATTTTATTCTGTTTAGTCTCTATCATATTTGACAGCCGCAAGGAGCAATGCAGAATACTACAAAAGTATCTGAACACTTGCAATGTATGTCTTTAAAAGGTTGCAATAAATCTTTAAGAAGATTTTGTACAGCTAAGGAAGAAAAATAAACTCCTGACGGTTTAAAAAATTCAAATTTATATAGTAGTCTTTCATAGTTAATACAGGATTATCATAGATATTGTTTATTTCCCTTTTAAAGGTAGATAAACTGCTGCAAGAACCATTATAATGAGAATACTTATTTACTGGAAAAAAATAAAATCTCTGTATTTTAGCCACTCTGTTCATTTAAAATTCAGAAATCAATGAAATTATATGACCTAAATAAAGCTGATGAGAGATAAAGTAGTGGATAATGTTTCACAGGGAGAAATCCACACTATGTGAAAGAACTTTTTTCTTTCTTGCAACTATTCTTGTACATGGATTACTGATACACTCTTTAAGATAAGAATATGTCAGTACCACTGTAAAAAAAAATAATTTTTCATGAAAATAGGCATGAACTATGTTTTATTTTAAAATATTTTTTTTTAAGAATATGATGAAAATTAATAATGACTTTCTGTTCATCAATACTTGACCTTCTTGTTCTGTTGGATTTTTTACAATTTTTTGTTTACATTCTGAAATATGTCATTCGAACTCTCAGATACAAGTAGATTGAAACATTAGACAGTTGAAATTATTGTCAAGATTAGAACAAATAATTCACACTACTGAGGTGCAGGTGTTGAATGAATCTGGTCAAACACCTACCCTTGTGGTGTCTTGACTGTGCTGTCATCCCTAACCTGGAGAAATCACTTTTGAGGATATGAGCCCCACACAATAAAGACCTAAATTGGCCAATTTGAAAAACAGTAAAAAGTAGAATTCTGTGCAACTCACATTAAAAAGATGAAACAAATTCATGTATATCCACAATAAAGATGAAACAGTAAAACAGTAGTAAATTTGCTAATTCAAATCTCAAATGGCAAATCATTATTTCAGGGTGTCATTCCACCCTTTCCTCCTCTTTCAACAATGGGACACGGCTTTGTCCATTAACATTCAATCTGAATTTACACAGAGTATGAACAGACTAAGCCTAGAAGCCAATACTTGCATAAATCAATTCAATTTCTTTGCTTTCAGCATCACTAATGGAAAATATTTATCAATGTAAGTACTTCTGGGCTATGATTTACTTGAAAAGGAAAACTGGCAGGAAGTTATGCTGACTTTGATTGATGACTTTAGATATTATTTTGTGGAGTAGAGAAATTTGCTTTTCCTTCCCTGAATATCCAAGATTCAGAAGCTGGCTAGAGAGCAGACAAAGTGTTTTTTCCATAAAAATTATTTTTTGCTTAGAAAATTTCCCAGTTCTTTTGGCATTTTCTGTCAAAAATGTGATTCATAGCATGTCCTGTCTTGTGGAAAGGAATCTCAGCTTTGTTACAAGAGTAATAAATTAGTCCCATAGATGTTTTTTAGCTTTGTTTGTGTTTTCAGTTCCTCCATTATGTCTTAGTTCAAGCCAGGTCTAGTGGTATGATACAGCTGATACAGAGCCAGTATGACCAAAACAGAGCTCCTAATTTTGTCACTTAACTTGAGAGGAGGTAGAAGAATAAAAACCATATTTATTCCTCCTGAATTAAATATCTATCGGAGAGAAACCAGTAATTCTAAAAACCTCAAGAGACTTATCAACTGTACCTAAATAGTCAGATATATCATATTGAATGAACTTTTTACTCTCATTTTAATGCTGTTCCAGATATCTTCATTCCAACCATATCTAAATTTAAATGGAAAAATGACGCAGGTAATGGCTTTGGACTCAGTAACTGAGAAAAAAACAAACCAACCTTGCAGTGTTAGACACAAATTAATTTATGCTCAGGGAAGATGTCAGAAGTGACTCAAACAGTGGACGCCTCAGCTGACTTCCTTGGCATCAAAAAATCTAAATTGAGGCAAATTATAAAATTGAAATAAAGTATAGTATTTGCAGAAAGACTTACATTAAGGATGCATAATGCATGGGAGCTGAAATTAAATGTCAAGGGTCAACAAAAAAGGGCAACTTGAAAAACAATTCACTCCTAGCTCTGGAATCAGACTACTCTTATCCTAGACATGTGCAGAAAACCTGTGGGTCTAACTATGTCTACATGTGGATTAAAAGCTCTGAGTATTTTCGTTCTCTGATGCTAAAAATATTACTTGAAAGAAAGGCAATCCCTACTTCTGAAAAATGATCCTGGCCTATTATGAAAGAAAGGACCATAAAAGGGCTGGACTTTGGGGCTTTTTTTATAATACTGACCTAAATATTGCCCACATTCCATTAAGACATGTTGTAGTGCCTAGCTTTTGTTCAGCAAGAACTATTCCTGAAACTTAATGGCTTAGATGAAATCACACAGGCTGTCATGAGTGACAGGCCCAGAATATGCACAGGGACAGTTGGTGCATTTTACCTGATCTTGGGTTAATTTCATAAGCTGCTATAAATTAGTAAATTTTTAACTCTTAACAAGTGGCGATGTAACTAATGGCATGTACTATGTGTCAATGCAAAGAGTAATAACATGCACAAAGTGTGAATCTAGTTGTACATGTAATTTTTGAGTTCTCTGGACTTTGGGGAGTTCAGATTATATGCATGTTTGTATAACACTTTGGTTTGTGCCAGCAGGTACGCATTAATTTCAAATTTTAAGCATTTAAAATCCATTTGAACTATTGAGCCCTAGAGCAGTCTAAAATTAATGTGAGGTTTAAGTTTCCTTTATGAGTGAGTGCAAAACATTCTAAAACAGCCATGCCATCAGAAGTAATCTTAGGAGTCTTTATACTTGACCTGCCTTTTGACAAGAAAGGCAGGATTATACAGCAGCACTTTACACCAATAACTCTTCAGATCTCTAAAACTGATTATAGAGACCTAATTTCACAGACTCTGCAAATAATATGTATGACATACAGGCACTGCTTTGGATTACCAGTAGTTCTCAAATTAAGATTTCTGTCCATTTCTTTGCATTGCTGCTCCATCTTGCAAAGACTGATTGTGAAAGATTGTATTGGGCTGGGCTGGCCTGGCCAGATTTTGGTGGCGGGGGGAGGAACTGCAGGGTGCAAAGAAGCTGCTAGAAGCTTCTGCAAGAAGCTGCTAGAAGCTTCCC
>NW_009724725.1:0-750 GCF_000703405.1 Apaloderma vittatum | reverse complement strand
AGACCGAGACTTGTTTGTATCAGGAGTATAGGCTTTTCATGGAAGTGGCAAGTGTGTCTAAATTTTGCCAAGTTACTAGCTTTGGAAAAGCTGCCTTTTTTTTAACGTGTAAATTAAAATATTTTTTTAGCAGCTAATGAGATGGCCCGAATAGTTTGCTGAGGCCTGACCACGGTGTCATTGTCACCTGACAGTGGGAAATGAGGCAATGTGAGGCCTTGGCTAAAGGGTGGATGCTTACCCAAGACTGGAAAGAAAAATGGCAGGGGGTGGGAGGAGGCGTGAAGAACTGGTCATACATCCAGCGTGGGGTTGGGTTCGGTGAGGAACTTAAGGAGAGCAGACTACTTAGCTCAGAGGAAAAGGGGGTTTATGCAAAGAAATAAGGGTGGTGGAAAGCATCTGCTCATAAAAATACTGTGTTATAGTGTATACCTTTGTTTTCAGAATGGTTTGAAGTTGTGAATTCTGGTGTTTCCTTTGCCTTGTTTTGCACTCTTGGCTTTGTGTTACATTGAGGTTTTGTCCACTTGCTTGAATGCATTGTAACAGTGTAGAAGGCTTTAGGCTGACTCCTGCAAATATTTATTTTTTCTAAAGTTTCAGTATGCTGTAAGTGAAAATTATGTTCTTTATTCATATTGTTCTTAGAAAAATAGGTAGTGATCACTTTGCTTGCTTAGTAACCTGGTTAATCTACTTTCTTTGATCGGTAGTATTGGATATATCTTGCACTTTACTTGCTCAGCT
>NW_009724724.1:28832-38203 GCF_000703405.1 Apaloderma vittatum | reverse complement strand
TCTTTTCCAACCTGAATTGTTGTATGATTCTGTGATTCTGTGGTGGAGGGTAAGATTTGATTAAGTGGGGATATTTCTTTAGTGTGATCCATGATGAATTGAAAATGCATGTTTTGAATTGTTAAAACTCATTTATTGTATTAGGGCCTCAATTTTTGCTATCACTAGGTAAATTCACAGAATGCGATATGAGAAAGCAAAAATTTTCTTCCTCAAGGAGCAAACTGCCCTCCTTCTTCCTGGAGTGGGCCAGAAGATGCAGTCTTAGCATCTCCAAATGCATGCACAGTCCTGGCTGTCAGGCATGCAGAGCAACATCCCCATCTTTTTCTTAACTGTAATGTGCTTTTCTTCTCAGCCAGCTCATCTTCTTTCCTAGGGCACTGGCTAGATGAGTGGTGAAGCCCAGTGTAATGTCTGAACCTTTGTCCCTTTCTTCTCCAGCTTTTGTATTTCCGCCTCTCTGCCTTGCTGAGCAAGGGGTGCCGTGACTTCAACATAATGAAAAGCTTACTGTTAGCTGTGCTCATTCAGCCTGTGATGTGGGCTTGGACATTTTATTTTGGTTTGTCTCTACCTTGAGAAGAGGGCAGTCCAACATCAGAAAGCCAGCCAGTCCTTTGTGCAAAGGGGGTCCTTACAGCTGAAAACTTTTTTAAAATGTGAATCTACCAGCTCTGGTAAGGTTCTGTGTAGCAAACCAAAATGAGTGGGGATAGTTGAGTGTGGTTTATTGATTGTTAATGGAGCTGAGAAACATTTTAAGAAATTGAACCATCCAGAATCTTACTTGAACTAAAATGGAATGTCTTCAGAAAGATTTTCAAATGCCTTCTTTTTAATCTTTGTACATATACGTTTCTAATTTACTACATCAGAGTTTTGGGCGGGGGGGGGGGTTGTCCATCATTTGTTTATTATTAATATTTTTTTGGCAGTAATGCCAGTTATATAAATGGTGGTGCTGTCAAACAGAACAAGTTTGTGGAATGAGAGGAAATTAAAAAGACAAGAAATCGAGGCTGGGTAAGTGTAAACTTGCTGTAGACCCTGGAAGTTTTAAAATTACATATATCTTTATAAACCTAAGGGGTTTAAAAATTAAAACAGGTGATGAAGAGAATGTTGGCCTGGGGGCATTATCTAGACAATCCATTCCATGTTTAAGGTTATAAAGCTGTGATAAAAAACATGGTTCTGAGAAAAACTGTACTTCAGTCTTTAAATAAGGTTATAAATGAACAGATTAAATAGCCAGGCGTCCAGCTCAAATCCATGGGAGATTTGGCATCTTCTGGGGGACCAGGACATGGCTTGCATTTTTCCAGTTTCTTGTTTTATAACATGTGATATGCTCTGCAAAAGAATGGCTGGTGGCCTTACGACTGATTTCTTTTTGTGATGGGAGTATGTTTGTCTCTTTTTGTCTTTGGTAACTTCCACAAGCACATAATCTGTTACCAAGCTTATCCTGAAATGACAAATATGGTATCTGGAAGTGCACAAGAGAAGATGCTGGCCTGGGCACTCCTGGGAACTCCCATTCAAGCCATTGTGGGATTTTTCAGTTCACTGACCAAAAAAATCAGATTACCACATCTGTTTAGCCAGATGGTCTCTCTAGTGTCATGAGGCAAGTACAGTCAAAATACCATCTACAACTAGCACAAGGATTGTACTGGCAACTTGCAGCAGAAGAGAAGTTATATTATGGAAGCCACTTGATGGAGATTTCCTTTTCTAACGGGCAGGTGAACTGACCACGGTGTCCGGCCATGGTTGGAGAATGCAGGTAGTAGGTGACAACCTAGAACATTGAAGAGCGCTCTGGTTGGGTTTTGGGTTGCAAGTTGGAAACATTAATCTTCCTTTTTTGTCTTCTATTAAATCTTGCCCTGACCTGCTTGATATTATTAGATCTTTTTACTCCTTTGTGTTTCTTTTTCCAGCAGCTGTTAGCAAAATAGTATTGCGTGTATTTTGGGTTTATTGGACTACTTTTTCTTCTCTTCAGCTGGATCCAGTCTATGTACAATAGTACCGTTCCACCTATAGTACATAGCTAAAAAAGTAGAAAAAAGAAATTACCGCAACTTCTGTGCTTCCAGGTAGAAGAAACTACCTGAGATCATTTTCCAAATTATTATTCAGTTGACCGTGATATTATAAGGAAGCTTCTTCCAGAGGCTCATGCAGCTATGGTTAACTCCTAAGAATTTCAGTGTCTGACTGTTAGGACAGAACCAAATGAAAGTTCAAATGTTGTGTGACATTTTGTATAGATAATAAAATAGATTTTGTCTGCTTGACTTTGAAAATACCAGTATTATAGGAGAAATGTATGGGATTATGTTATTACTGGAGAGCAAAGGCATCTCCAGTGGACAAATCATCTTGTTACAAGATAGATAAATGAAAGAGATGACAGAAATAATTTCTTGAAGGAACCTCTTTACCTGTATCTGAAAGGTACCAGTGAGCTCTTGGAAGGCTACAATTGAGAAGAGAAAGCCAGACACTGGTGGGAGAGAAAAAAAAATTTTACATAGTAAATTAAAAATTAATCTCAATTACAAGATACCGTAGAGACTTTATAATGTTTTTTGGAAGAAACAACATTTTATATCAAGATCTCATAATGTTTTCCTAGCAAATAGCAAAACTCATAGAGATAAATTAAATTCATATGCTCTTTCCTTTTTTTTGTTGTTTTTTAAAGGATTCACTGTGGTCGTTGACAAGATTTTCTTACCCTTTGGTGGAAGCAAGATCAAGTCCTGTGGACTCAGGTGGATAAAGGGAAATAGAAGCTGAGATACAGGAAGAAAAATTGTGGTTTTAGGCATTTGTAAACTCTTTCTTTACTTAGCTTAGGGCACGTTCATACCACAAACCAAACCAAAACAAAAAGCTTGTTTCTGACTTTTTATTAGTTTTACAATAATTATGATAATTACTTTAAAAGTCACAAGCCAGGAAATTCTAAATGAGACTGTAATTATAATATATAACCATAATAATGCTTCCTTCCATTACTTACTTGGGTATTGTGAGGCTTAATTAGCTAATGTTTGTACAGCAGTAAAATGCAAAACACCATAGAGTTATTAACCATTTTTCCTATTTCCGTTCTTCAGTATAACTGATTATCTTTCACAAGGTTCTTAAAGTGGATAGTTTGAACAACTCTATAAAGCGAACTGTATTTTTTATCTGTCTTGCTGGTAGTTGGAGTGGCAAACTGGTGTTTAATTGCATCAGTATTTCTCATGAACACGCTGACACTGTGACAATGGATTTGACCTAGAAATATTTGTTGATTATCATATTTCTGGGCCTTGCAACAAAACTGAAGTGTTCTCATGGAAGCCAGAGACAGAGCTCATGGAAATAAATAGAGAACGAGTGACACAGGCTGACAAACCATCATATCTGGAAGGGAGAAAAAAACACAAGTAAGTGATGTCCAGTTAGAATAAATAAAACCTTTTGTCAAATATTGAGAATAGGAAAATATCTTATTTCTTCCTTTCTGCCGTACAGAATTCAGTGAAGAAAGAAAGACCTTGTGTAATGTGTAAATCAGCAATGTATACACCACAAGTAGAGTTAGAGCTCAGGGAATGTGGCACTGTAGACTAAAATATGATGATCTGTAGGTCGAAGGAGTCCCAAACAAGATATGGTACAAAACTAACTGCTTTATAGACTGTAAGAATCAATCTGGGTTAGAGGTTGAAATGGATTTGAGTTAATTTTCAGGAGATTATTAGCACCTTTGAGGATAGTGCTCAGATCCTGGGAGTTTAAATCCAGGAAGTTCTCCACTAGATTATTGCTTATTTAGTCACCTCATCCCTGCCATTGAGCTGCAGCACAGATGTGAGGATTGGGATTAATTTTGCCATCTGAAGGCTAATTTGACATTTCGACTGCACTAGACTCAGTGGAAAGAGAGGGGCATTTCGCGAGGATTTTTCCTTTTGTCTGCCTTACACAAAACCATCTTTGTTTCTTTATTAGCTAGTGGACTGGGGGAGAGTTGTCAAAGGAATTAAGCCGATCTTAAACATTTATTTTTGGAAGAAATAAATGATGCTATGGAAATGCCGTTCTCCATTCACTTATTAAGGGATTCTCGATGTCTTTTAGACTTAGACAACTTAGATGCCTAAGATAAATTACATCTTACACGTGCAAAGTGTTAGACCTCAAGTCTGTAGTGATGAGCATAGGCACAACCCTCTAATCTGCTGCATGCCAGCAATGCAGAGGATACTTAAGCACATGTAGCAAGGGACAGTCCTCCTCATTCACCAGGGTGATTCTCACGTCCATTTCTTTCAGTTTGCAAACCACGTTAGGTTCCTTCTTGCTGTTGGTACTATAGAACTAAGAAGCTTCAGTTGTAATCCACATGTTTCTGTGAGCATGTGGACCTGTCAGATACAGATTAAGATGGGCATTTTTTTAAGCAGAGATGGAATGCTAGGCAGCTGCATTTTCATTCACATCGAAATTTGGATCAGTGCTTTTAAAAATAAGTTTTAATGAAAAAAATGGAGATAATAGGAAAACACAGTTCTATAAAGGCAGCAGAAGTTTTGCAGTTGACTTTCGTGAACCCATTATTTCACCCATTAAATGAAATGGAGTGTGGTCTGTTGTATTGATAATCATATGATGGTTAAAATACTAGAGCAATCAATACATAAAACCAGTCATAATTAAATATTGACTCGTACTTTTTAACATCAGCCTCTCTATTATTTAGGTTGTGTCAGGGTGATTGGCGTTGTATTCAAGACTGTATTTTGTTTGGAAAGAATTTTTCTAATCTAATATTGCCACTTACTCTGCTCCCAGCCAATTATAAACATCCGCTTATAGCAGGCAAGAGCTTTCCACTTTTGCAACCACAAGAATTTCCATTACTGCATTTACATGTGTCTCAGCAGCTGCTAAGCAACAGGGATGTGTTACCTGCCAAAGCCTAGATCCAGGTCTGTAAAAACGATGGAGAGAAATACATATGTGTAATATACTTAAAAAAACAAGTGAGGATTGTGGTTTTGGGAATAGGCAGAAATGGGGAGGTATAAGAGGAGTACAATTCCATTCTAGAAACATGTAAATAAGGGCAATACAGTGTGTTAGAGGAAATCTTAAGGGAGTCAATCAGTTTGTTATATTTAGGTGGTCTGTTCTTGGGAGTAAACTGCTGATGGATTGGTTTTACTTTGCTGAATTTTACCACAGTGTTAGGTCTACATGCAGTGTTAGATAATGGGGAGCAAGGAGTAGGGAGAACATCAGGAAGAAAATTTTATTCAATGGTTACAGTATTCCTAAATAGACTAAATTTGATTCATAGTACCTTGTATTGTGGTTTTGTTTCTTCTTTTAAAGACAGATGTATTTATATTTGGATAAGAAACGAGTCAGTCTCAAATGCTTTTCAAAGACTTAATTGACTTTCTTTTCTATTAGTTTTTTTGGTCTCATGCCTTTGGCTTTGCAGTGTGGAACTGTGTCTAAGAAATGGTTTGAATGTTAGAAATGCTGTTGCAGTTCTTAGCATTAGCACAGATGCATGATGTATGGTGTTGAACCAACACAAAGGTAAAGATGATTTTTACCCTGCAGACCTTATAGTCTGCATTTAAGGAGGAGGTGTAGATGGGGGAAAACGAGGCACGAGAATAAGTGTGCATAGTTAAACAATACCAAGAGCCCCAAGATTTGCAACCCAAATGCCAGCTGACCATTGTCAAGCTTTGGGTAGCCCTAGACAGATTTCAAGAAGACATTTAAGAGGAGGAGATACCCTGCAATGGGTGTACTGGAAAAAAAACCTTAATGCTGCTGCTTCTGAATCTGTAGGCAGTTACAGGCAACATCACAGCTGGAAGTGAAGAGCTGGCCTACATTTGTGCCATGGTACAGTGCAGGACGTACCCTGAAGACAGCAGGTTGAAGTGACAGGACAGGTAAATGAATTTTGCAGCAGTGTTGGCGTGGTGTTGACAGTGGGAAGATGAATTTTTGTAGGACAGAGGACATTGTCAAAAAGCGAGTTGGAACTATTGGGACAGAGAAATTGTCAGATTTCCATTATGTATAAGAGAAATTCTGTATTGTCCTTTAAAGTTAGTTCATACTTTTCCCTGCTTTTGAAAGCATTGTGTAATTTTTTAAGGAATTCCCTCCTTTTGAATAACACTGCAAGCCAGGTAACAGATTTAACTGTCTTTATTAAAGCATTTAAGAGAAGTTTCCTAAAAAATGGTTACTCTCTCCTGTACTTGAAGACGTAGTCTGATGAGAATATAACATCATAAAATGTCATTTTAGACAGGCAGTTTATATAGTAAATTCTTAATACTTTCTTTAGTTTCCTTGGTTGGCTTGGAAATGATATATATGGAAACCCTTAACACTAGAGTTGTTATAAAGCATTTTCATGTATATTGCTTGTACTTCGGTATACACTGTTTTACTAACAAAACTGTTGAAATTAGGCAAGGGGACTGTTGTGACATTTGAGGCAAAATATTTAGGCTGTGAAAAACAATGAAACAAAATACTATGCAGAAAAATGTTACTAACACATTTATGGCTTTGGAAAACAAGAATAGAACAACTGAATTTGTAATATTTTAAAAAAATAAGGACTAATTTATCATTCTGCAATAAAACTGCACTGTATTTTCTAGGAAAAAAAATGGTAAGTGTTGTGGGAAAAGTGACATATAAGAAATAAGATTAAATCTATGTTTCAGTCTAACTGAATACAGTTTTTTTTAGTTCAGCACTCAGGTAACTATGTCTAGTTTAGGTATATTTCCCCTGTCAGCATCACTAGTAGGAACTCTGCAGTTTATCCATTGGGATTTGTATATTTACAGTCTGCTGGGGAACAGTCAACACCGTGTATTCCTTCCTCACCTCCTAGAGCTCTCTGAAGGGGTAGGTGGGCATGTGTGTGAAAAATCTGGTTGATACCATTTCCTTGACTATCCAAAGAATTTGACAAAGCCCCTTCACCAAGTGAGAAACAACCATCTCATAGATTTCTTCACGGTACAGAAATAGGCCTCTCACTAGAATCACCCAGAATAAGGATCTCATTTCAGCTCTCTGCTTTGACCCCATCTGAAACCTGTCACTGCTGAGTACAGAGGACCTTCATCAAACATGGACCCATCAGAAAACCCCAGCCTTTGCAACTATTCACTGTAATATTCATGCTGGATCTTTAACTGGATGGTCTGGATTCCTGTGTCTCACAATGCTGTGTTATTTTTGTTGAATATAGTATGTTAAGACTTATTTTAAGTGCAACATTTTCACAGCCTTAACTGTCTTTTCTTCTGGGGATATATCTGAAGCTATAAGGAGAAGCAATAGTTATCTCATTTGAAAATCTTACCGCTGTTCTGAGAGCAGTAATTGATATCTCACAGAGTATGGCTACTTTTTCCTTTTCTCATGTGTATTATGATTCATAAAGGGGGATCTTATTACTTCTTGAATAGTGTGCCTGAAGGCACCAACCTGAAGTGCTTGGAATAAAGAGATTGTGTCATTGGCACCAGTGGAGAAAAGACATGGGAAGAAAAATAAATGTCTAAATAATTTGATTACTTCTCATGCCAGCACTTCCATTAAAGCTCTCACCTGGGTTCCTGTGTTTTAACTTAACTGAAAGGATTTGAGCTAATGTACCAAGGGAGGAGTTGAAATGCAAGATAAGACTAAGACTAAATAGCGTGGTGGGTCACAAATAAAAGACTTGTAAGTAAACCAAAACCAAAACAGCCAAAAAAGACATGTAGGCATGATTTAGTGGCAGACTTCACAATGTTAGCTTTACGACTGAATTTGATGATCTTAAGGGTCTTTCCCAACCTAAGTGATTCTATGATTCTATACAAAAACACACCTGGATGACATCTGTCCAGGCAACCACTTACTTTTCAGTAGCCTTGTTGAGAGTGGAGGGACTGTGTCCCTGGGTTAACTAGCCAGGAGAATGAATCTCTTAATCCCACTGATTTTGGATGAGAGCAGAGCCTGTACTGCATTAGCTCTGACAGCAGGGAGTCATGTTTGCCGATGGTTGTGCCAACAGCTCTGCTTGCACTGACCCCAGCTGGGACTTCCCGGGGGACAGGGATTATGTTATCACTCCTGAACCAGCAGCTATTGAAGCCGGGAACGTAGGTCAGATCCAGAGAAGGCAGGTAGTCTTTGTTCCTGTCCTCTTCAAACCGTCACCCCAAAGCATCCTTGCAGATTGCTGTTCTGTGTCGAAGGAGTAAGAAACAGGGCTGTAAAGCTGGCGATGCTGTTTCACTTATATATAAAATAGGAGCAGTTTGTTGATAAAGTAGTCTGCTGGTAGAATAGGAACAGTCTAGTAATAGAGGGAGAAGTCAGAGTCAGATGGACAGTTCTGCTAACAAATAGAAGGAAAAGAAGAGCCCAAAAGCTGTGATGGTTTCATTCAGCTGTCAAAACAACATTTAATTCCTCTGGAGAGCCACATATCACTAAATTAAGCAGAAATAAATAATTGACTGATCTTCTGAGGCAATTTTTGAACTCATTAAGGATATGTCTTCCTCTCATCGGCTTAATCTTTAAGAAACATCTTCCTTTTGTATAGGAAAGCACTTTTCCAGTGCCTGGGTTTGAGCCCACCCAATTGGCAACTGCTTGCTCACTCCTACCCATCTCCCTATTGGGATAGGGAGAAGAAAATCAAACAAAAGGGTTAAGGGCTGAGATTAAGGACAGGGAGGACTCACTCACTGCTTACAGCCATGGGCAAAAACAAGAGCAGACTTGGGGAGAAAAGTATCGATTTAATTTAGGTACAGAACCACCACCAGTTTATCAATCAGTTAGATCAGAGTAGGATAGTGAGAAAATAAATACGACCAGATCTTAAATATGTCTTACCTCCACCCCTCCCTTCTTCCTGGCTACCTCCAGCCCTGCTGCTGGCAGCACAGCAGGGCAGGGGATGGGGGCTGCTCCTTTCTCCTCAGGGAGAAGACTCCTCACAGTCTTCCCCTACTCCAACATGGTGTCCCTCTCATGGGAGACAGTCCTCCTCAAACTTCTCCAATGTGAGTCCTTCCCGTGTGGTCGTGGCTTTTCCCAAACTACTCCAGCATGGGTCCCTCCCAGTGATGGACTGCTCCAGCGTGGGCTTCCCTCGGAGTCACGGCATACTTCAGGCGTGGTCCTCTGCTGCAGCATGTGGTCCTCTGTGAGCTGCTGCGTCCTGGGCCATTCGCCACTGTTTATCTCCTCGGGCTGTGGAGCCTCAGCCTGCCGTCTCCCCACAGGCCTCAGGGAAA
>NW_009724724.1:19745-28741 GCF_000703405.1 Apaloderma vittatum | reverse complement strand
TCCCTTCTCCCTGGCTACCTCCAGCCCTGCTGCTGGCAGCACAGCAGGGCAGGGGATGGGGGCTGCTCCTTTCTCCTCAGGGAGAAGACTCCTCACAGTCTTCCCCTACTCCAACATGGTGTCCCTCTCATGGGAGACAGTCCTCCTCAAACTTCTCCAATGTGAGTCCTTCCCGTGTGGTCGTGGCTTTTCCCAAACTACTCCAGCATGGGTCCCTCCCAGTGATGGACTGCTCCAGCGTGGGCTTCCCTCGGAGTCACGGCATACTTCAGGCGTGGTCCTCTGCTGCAGCATGTGGTCCTCTGTGAGCTGCTGCGTCCTGGGCCATTCGCCACTGTTTATCTCCTCGGGCTGTGGAGCCTCAGCCTGCCGTCTCCACACAGGCCTCAGGGAAATCTCTGCTCTGGTGCCCTTCTCCTGCTTCTTCCTCACCAACCTTGGTGACCGCATGGTTGCTCCTCTCACCTCCTCCTCCTTTCCAAAACAAAAAACTCCCCAACACACGGGAAGTTGCCCAACACGTTTCCCCTCTTGAATACGTTGATCACAGAGGCACTAATTGGCTCAGCCTTGGTCAGAGGTGGGCCCAGTTTTTAGCTGGGGGAGATTCTGGAAGCTTTGTACAGGAGCTACCCCTTGTAGCCCCACTTTGCTACCAAAAACCCCTACCAGATACAAACCCGACACATTCATCAGGAAGGCAGGCCTTAGTTTCTACGAGTTAGGCTTTATTATGGCATGTTTGCTTGGATTTGATCCCTTATTCTCTGTGCCAATATGAGAGATCATACTTCATCTGCCTTTGCCAAGAAAGAGGGACCTCGGGTGGATGATTTGGTGCTAAGGTCTCTGTCTTAAGCATCCCGGTTTTACACTCTGGCTTCAGAAGTGAAGTCTAGGCTCTAACCATCTGCATAAAGGAGCTGAAGCACTTCCAAAAAGCTCCTAATTGCTTATGAATGGTCTGGTTTGGAAAAAGTGATATGAACAGTCTGCATAGAAGGAAAGTACCATTGGGGATAGTCTGTGCAAATTAGATGTGCACAAGGGGTCCTGCATAATGTAAGTGTTAAAGAAACTAAAAATGTACCATTGACCCAAATGGACAGATTGAACAGGAGATAACTTTTCTTTTTTCTCCGCACAAGGTGTTTGTCTAATGCCTGTGCAATGGGGAGGGCAGTCTGAGACACTTGAGCCAATATTTTCAGGCAGGAGCTGACTCTGCCATGAGCAGTGGCCAGGAGGAGGTTTTAGGTTAGGTATGTCACAAATACCCACATAAGGCCATAATACCCTCATGGAGGAAAGACACTAACACACACTGAAACCGTCTTAGATATCATAGAATTCACATGGGCACTGTTAGATGCAATGATGAGTTTCTCCAAGTCTGCTGCTCAAGAGGTTATCTGTCCCCTCTTTGACACATTTAATAGCTCATTCAGTATTGTACTTAATAATGCAACTCAATTATTAAAATGTTTAATAAATCATTTAATATTATCCAACTGAGATTATGAAACTTATGGAAACAATCAAGTTCTTCTTTCCCTCCCATTCTCTTAATAATTTAAAATAAGATAAAATGTGTTACATTTTTTGTCTTATTCTGATTTTTAATTTATTGCTTAAAACCTAGTAGATTATAATTAATAGCCTTACATACGAATTTTTATCAACTTCCTTGTCTATTATAATTTGTAAATCAAGACTTCAGGTGTGCACTGCAGACTATTTTCATGGCTTTTTAGTTGTGATATATCCCCTAATGTTCTGGTTATGTGATACAGTGATTGTATGTAGAAGAGGACTTTATTAATAAAGATAGTAGCCCTTTTCAATAACTGAATTTTCTTAAATACCCACAAGCATTTTTGAAGCATTGACATTTATCTGGGGTTCATGTCTGATTTTCAATGAATGACCAATTCAGTGCCTCAAACAGCATCATGTACAGTCACAGAATCACAGAGTTGCTGAGACTGGAAAAGACCTCTGAGATCATCAAGTCCAGCCTATGTTCCTTCCCTCCAGTGACTGAGCAACAGATGAAATCTAGTCACTTCTCTCCCAGGTGTCCCCCATCAGTGGTATCTTGAGCAGCATCACTCAGTTCACTACTTGATGAGCTGTAAAGTTTGTATTAGAAAATAACTGCTTATAAATATAGTATAATTAGGGCTTACGTAGAAATAATGTTGGCAGGCATTATCATATAATCATTTAGAAGCCATGACCTTGCTAAATGACTTTTGTTGCATGACAGCTGAGTTTAATAGGTGCTTCACTACAACACATCAGTCTTATAGTAGAGAATAATCTCTGTCCCTTCCATTGCAAGACATTAAGTCTGGTAGTCCCAATGCAGATTCAAGTGGATGAAAGATTTCAGCAAAGGAGGCTGGACCGTGTTTTCTGCATCGACTGTCCATCAGCATCATGTCATGAATGTACTTCCCTCTTTGTAAAACTGCCCAAATGATCTTTTCTCAGGTTAGATCATTAAAACAATCTTCCTTCTTTCTAATCTCAGATGATCAGCTTTAAATAAGGTTTGAGGGTAGGGCTTCCATTTGCCTGTTATTATCAGCCAGTGGTGATTGTAGTGAAATTAAAAGTCTCTAGAGCTAAGCAGTTAATGCCTTAAATGATTGATTCATTATCACTCTTTGGAAATGAGTTTCTTATGGAAGGGACCTCGAGAAATCTGAAATCTCTGCATTGCAGAGGACAGGTTTCCAGTTAAAGAAACAAAATAACCAAATAATAAAAAAGAAGGTAAGTGTGGGTGTTGCAGTTAGTAGACTGCTAATTGCCAGGAGCAGTCAGAAGGGCAGGGGCTCTGTGTGTGCCCCTGCAGCCCCCTGAGGAGTGACAGGGGAGGGAGCGGGAGGGTCCTCTGTGGTGGGGCAACGTCTCAGCTGCTGGGGTGGAGCAGGTACCAGTGAGGGTGATGCACTAAAGCGTCCCTTTATATGTCCTTGTCCTTAGGGACAGCCTAGATCTGAAGGATGAACAATGACAGGTCTTGGTGTGGTGGGCAGGAAGGTGCTCTTCGCTCCCGGTTCCCTCAGCGTTCCTCTGGTTGGCTGTGCAGGACTGACTGGTATTCCCTTTAACATCTAACAACATGGCATGTTGTTGTTTCAAATCAGGTTAAGGTGAGGATTTTTGAGAAAGATTAAGTCGCTTTGAGCAAAAACTCTTCAACACAGAAGAGCCCGTGAGTGCACAGCCTCCCTCAGTTCAGAGGCCGGATACTCTGGGGGACATAATTTGCAGAATGAGCTGTGTAATCTAGGTCTGCAGCAGCAGCACGGCTCAGAACTGGGCTGCCAGTTGTAGCACCTTTCAAAATGAAGAGCTTTTAAAATGCAAAATGCAAGAAATGGATATACGCAAGACTTTAGATTACAGTATGCTTGAGGAAGTAGTTTCACTTAAACGCTGAAAAAGCCTCTGGGATACAATCCCGTTTCATCCAACCTGTTTGCAAATTAATTATGCTAAGAAGGTTTTTTTAATTACATTGCTTGAAGGAAGAGCAGCAGAACATGTAAATTCTATAAGAGAGAAGGCAAAGGTTTCCACTGCCAATTATGGAGCTAAATTCGACAAAGGCAGCTGTAGCATGATGTGGGGGGATGTGATTATTTTAAAGGAATTCTAGAGAAGCTCCTGAACGCCTCATTTGTCTTTTCACCAATATCCTGCAGCACTCAGTTGTACCACACCGGGCATGACGTTTCTTCTAAAGTATTAAGACGTTCAGTTTGCAGCTTTTGTGACACAACAGCCTGTAACAAGTGAAAGCACTTGGCCCTTGCTTGGGAAGGATCACAGCTGTCGTTTGGCTTGCACCACAGTGGAAGTCTGTACACTGTCTTGAAACGTTTCCCCTTGCTGGAGGTGTCTGAGAAAGCCAAGCAAGAAGTGGCAGGTACCCCATGTGTGACATACACCACTCCCACCTAGCGGTTACCTTACAGCTTGATGGGTAGCTGGCTGGGATGCACTAAGCAGATTTATCCTGGAAACTAGGAAAACTGTGACCTGAGGCTGTTCTACTTCAGCACATTTTTGTATTCTTTATATGCTTAAGGAAAGTGCTCGAAAACAAAAAATTCTGTTGTTAAGCCTGTCCCTGTTTAACGGCTAGAGAGCTGAATGATTAGTATAGAAGTTGCCCAGTTCTGAAATGCAGTATGGAAGAGCACTGTTTTTTATAAGAAACTGCTGGATGCAAAATACTTGGAAATGTGACTCTTGCCTGTCACTTACGCAGTTCCAAAAGCAAGCGGAGAAGTTTTAAAAAGGAAAACACATTAAAAAATAAGCATGACTCCTTTCTTGGAATGTCTCTTGTGCTGAGCAGATAAAACAGCACTGGTAGTTTTGAGGAAGAAGGTTTTAAAACCATGGTTTCTAACTCTAAGCTATTCTTTTTAGGAATGTATTTCATTTGTCATTTTTGAAAACAAAATCAGATAATTTGGCTATTACACGTAAAAAAAGTTGTGCTTTATATAATAGCATCAAGAGAGCATTGTTCAAGGCAGAACCTAATATATCCGTATAGAATGTCAACCAAATACTTGAAGAGTCATCTGGTTACAAAAGATTGTGTTCAACTTACCTTTTGCCGTGTTGGAGTCTAAACTAATTACACATTGGGCATCTTCAGCAACCACTTCCTGAGAGGAGATTTCATCCTACCTATTCCAAACATCCTCCTATTTTAAGACAGATGGTCTCCTGTTGCCGTTGATTGCTTCTCTTCAGTCACTGTTGAGGGAACTTCGATACTAGCTTAGATGGAATACCTAGGTTTGGGTCAGATAAAATGAGATAAATCTCATAAAAAAAAAATAAAGGCATGATTATTATTTGCTCTTCTGAATCAAAGTTGAATTTTTAAATTTAGCCTTTGATAAAATTTTAAAAACTACTAATAATATTTTTTAGTTAATCAGATCTCTCTGTTCCAATCAGCAGTTGGGAGGATCTGTCTTGCAAGCTGTAAAATAATCTCTTCTCTCACTTCCCGATGTCAGTGTTAGCAATTTCACATGGGCTTTGGAAATCCAGGCCTTTTGAAAAGGCAGGAGTAAGGAGTTCCATTTCTTGATCATCATTTCTGGGTGGACCCTTTATTGTGATTATGTGAATTACAACATAATTTTTTCCCCACACTTCACTTCTCTCTTGGCATACTGCCGTGACTCTTAAGAAGGACCCTGGGCTGAGGAGCAACATAGGTTGGTGAGGTTTGGCCAGGTGGGCTGCTCCTGCAGTCCGTGGTGTCCACCTCAGAGACAGCAGAGGGACCAACAGCATATGTCATAAACTCTTCTGCTGCACCAAAATATGACAACATTGAGGGAACTCGATGTGGGGAAAGACCCCCACTAAGGTCATCTTCTATGTTGTCAACCTCTAAGCATGTTCAGAGCTCCTTTTTCCCTCTCAGTCTCCTTTTTGTGGCCTTGGTCTGCTCCATTCCTTCCTTCCCTGGCTCCATGTATCTGCCCTTGTATCTGCCGCTCCGAGCTTCTGTGCTGTTCACATTGAAAATACCAGGGAGAAGCCCTAGGCCAGTGTGAACTGGTGTAGCACTAGCTCTTCAGTGGAAGCACCACTGGGGAGCTGGCCCTTGATCTAGGAGCAGAGTTTGCACAGCTCTCTTTGAACTGTTTTTTTTGCTTTCTTTATCCTCCGTTCCCTCACAAAGATTTATTACCCTTGAGTTATCTCAAGTTGACACTAACAGAAAATGAAGCTTTTTGGGAAGAGGGTAGAAGTCCTCTCTGAATGCCCAGTTCTTGACCTTCCTGCCTAGACTTCTAACAGCATTACAGTTCTAATGATATGCTTTATTTTGCAGATACCACTAGCAATCAAAGCAGGACCACCATCTCATTCTACGTTGCTCCCAGACAGCTGTCAGATATTAATGACCAGAGTTTGCTATGACCAGAGCTGGATTAAAACTGGTGACCTACATGTGAAAGACTTTGTGTCTCATTACCTCAAGCAATTGACCCCTAGATTTCTTTGAAATGTAATGCTGTTTCCTGGCTTGCTCTTATTAATCATGTTTGGTGCTATCTGCCTGCTTTATTCAGTGAAATGTCTGGGGATTGATATATCATGGTTCTCTTTCTCATAGCACACACAGTTTTCACCCATCCTGATTTTTGTTCACTGTGATTGACCCTAAGAGATCTAGAAACTGCATAATAACCCTGGAGTAAGAAGATCAAAGCTTTTTACATTTAGGTCACTACTAATAATCTAGTGGTGGTCATTAGAGCATATGTTTAGCAGCTCATGTAAAATCTTTCAATCCCCTTCCTCGTGGTCGCAAAGCCAAATGTGCCTTCATTTTACTGGCACTTCTGGTGGCTTCAGAACTAATTGAGAAAAAATCTGTGAGCAGGGCATCTATTTGGGATTTGACCCCAGTTTAGTAATCTACTTGGTGACTGCACTCATTTCTGTAGGACGAGAACCAATAAAGATCCAGTGTGGGAAAACGAAGATGCACCAGGCTGTCAGTACAGTTTAGAACCTGCCTTGCCATGTGCTTCCATTCTGGGGGAAGATTGTTGGTGTGGGGGTCCTACAGAAAGCCTGCAGCTGCTGCATGTTTCCAGAGAACACTGAATATGAAGAAAGAAAGGTTCTAGGCAGAGGTCCAAAGCAGGGACATTGCCAGGGTTCAGTCTGCATTTTAATCCACTAGCATACAAATTTTCCAGACGGACTGGTTCAGCAATTCAGATGGTCCCACCCCGGCTCCTGGACAAAGCAAGTGAGACACATGACACATACACGTGTAAGAGGGAGCTCTGTGTGCTGCATAGCTACTGCCAGATACAAAATACCGTGAAGGAACAGAGAAATACTTTGAATTCTGTTGTGCATGCTTTTGGAAGGAGAGTGATGTTATTAGCAGTAAGATTGCCTCCTGAAATGGAAATACATAATTCAGTTTGTGGTTCAGTCAGTTCTATTAAAACTTGGTCTTTATTTCTGCTGTCAAAATACATTTAGAACAAAACCTTCAAGTTGAAGGCAGGAAAGATTAAATTGCTCTTATCTTTTCAAGTTCAACTGAAAAGGGATGCTGGTGGAAGGAGGTTCTGGAGGTAGAACAGTGCCGTAGCCTGTTTGTATCTATTCCCCAGGCAGAGGAAGGACAAGCCTACAGGATCTCTGTGAACGCTAAGGAACGTGGGATTTCTCCCTTCCAATGTCATAAGTGTTTCCAGTGAAAACGGTCACTATTTTCAGGGCTCTGGAGCTCTGCCAGTTTCCTGAAGGTTAATTGGATGCTGCCTAGCTTTTAGCAGCCTAGAACGTTAAGTTGCACCAGACAGGGGGGCAGTATGGAACTGCCCCTCGACACCGTGGGGGCTCTTACTAGGTCCTTTGTACTCTCCCTCAGCTTTGGGCAATCTTTAAGTAAAGCTGAAAACCTGGCCTTAAACATGCAATGTAAAGCAATGAATGATGCAGTATTCAAAAGCAAATAACTAACTCGTAGGTTTGAGGCTTGTTTGGAAACATAACACAGACATAAAAGCCTCATCTTAGCTCATTGGTTGGCCTTGGCATTTGTTTCTAATGCCTAAACCCAAAAACTAACCTTTCCATGGGGAATTTGGAAGAAGATCAGATTCACGATCCAAGGTATTTAGAAACCAAGATCTCACCTGCTTTACATGGAAACTGTAATTCCTGGGCTTTTTGGAGCAGCTAGAAATTTGCCTGCCCTCTCAGGAGTGCACTGTTTGCTCTCATGTCTCAAGAGCTGTAGATGATTCAGCGGTGCTAATTCTTGCCAATATCCAAAAAATACTATTTCTCATAATTGCGTCTGGACTTCTTGGTAGTCTTCCTGGGGAGAGTTACGTGCTTCCACACCACACGACACGAATAGCAGATCAACACTTCCTAATGTCTGCATGTTGCAATTAATGTCTGTGCATTGTATAACTCCTGTCTGTATGTTGTGTAACTGCACTGAAGCAATGAGCTTTGTGCCTTCTGGTGCCAGCTGTGGACGTGATGTCCATGTGACTCTGCAGTGCATGGGCAGCCACTCTGGAGCTCTCGGCACGTGTCAGACTTGCTGTGCTTCCCTGGGCACTCAGCCTGCAAGTGCTGGGTGGCCCTATATCTGGGAATTTGAGTTTTCCTAAAGGCTACTTAAAGCAAACGTTCCATGCTGTTTTCCACCCCAAAGTCCCATGCAGGTGAGCCCAAAAAGTAATAAAAGTGATAGGTCAGGTATGAAAGTGGTAGAGTTGGTAGGTGGCTTTTTTATGTACAATCTCACAAGCTCGTTTGTTTTCTTGCCTTGCTTTGCTGGTACTCTGGTGTCCACCCGTGTGGGTAGGTTGTGGGATTAGACTGATGCTAGCAAAGCACTTTGGGATCACTCAGATATCTGTAGGTGTGAAAATAGCTCTTATTAAAATTGAAAACCTGTTATTAACTGCACATCTTACAAATTGGCATAGCTAGCTGAATCTACAGATTGTTAGCTCTCCTGAGGCAATGGGAGTGTTGATATCTGTCAAAGGAGAAAGCACAAACCAGTATGCTGTGACTAGAAAATGTACATTGCCCTCTTGTGAAAACACAGCTCCACTGCAGCAATAGAAATATCAAGGATCCATTTTTAAAGAGTCAACATATTGTGCGGTTCTATAAATATAGCACAGGTCAGTCCTTGCTTTAGACTGACATCTCAGAGTGTGCTCATAGGACAACAGAACCAAATCTTTCCTATTTATGTGCATAGGGTAGGGAAAAAAAACAGCTTTTTTTTTTCCTTGGCTCTGCAGTCATTCTGGATTTTAGTCACTTCATCAGCGTGCTGAACTGTACTGTCACTGTACCGCTGTGACAGCTTCACTTGTATTTCAGCTTCATGACAGGTTGCAAACACATGATACTGTGACCTCAAATTCACATCAGTGCCA
>NW_009724724.1:0-19714 GCF_000703405.1 Apaloderma vittatum | reverse complement strand
CTTTCCCTGACATTTCATATCAGCAGTCAGAATACTTTGTTATAGATTGCAGATATTTATGATTTTTACTGGAGAGGCAACAGGACTGTCTAGTTCATTAATAAATCTAGAAAGGTTGTAGGTGCATCGTCACTAAAAATGGCATGAGGAAGTAGCACTTTATATTTCAGTGGAGAATTAAAATCTTGTTCTTCAGTTCTTCATAATCCAAGAAATCACAAAGTGATCACCTGGAGTGGGATTCAGGTCATGCCTGCTGTTGGGATATATAACCAGTCTTGGGATATATCACCCCACCAAGATCATAGAATCATAGAATCATAGAATGTTGGGGGTTGGAAGGCACCTCAAAAGATCATCTAGTCCAACCCCCCTGCCAGAGCAGGATCCCCTAGGGCAGCCACACAGGAACGTGTCCCGGTGGGTTTTGAAAGTCTCCAGAGAAGGAGACTCCACAACCTCTCTCTGGGCAGCCTGTTCTGAGAGATGCAGCATCTCTTCCCATTGATGAAGGAGAATGAAGCAGTGAGGTTTGAATTGGTGTTTGTCAGGCTGGCTTAAACTGAACGTGACAGAACATTTAACCACAGTGGCTTACAAAAATATTTTTTCAGCAGACAGTGCTACCAGAATAGAGATAGTATATTCATGGATGACAAAAGTAGGTACTGTGGTACCAATTAGATGTCAGGGCTGTCCACAGCTGAGTGGCAGAAATGTAGTGAGCAAGAGAACCAGACATAAACATTCTTTGGGATGGGGCTGGAAGAAGTATTGATGCTGACAGCAGGTGGAAATGATTAAATTTAAGACCTGCTTTCTCTGCCAGCAGAGCCTTATTTAGATTGAATTGTAGCAGTTTTCTTCATGAATAACCTGAACAGCTGTGAAAAATATACCTTTTTCTTTGCTTGCTTTGCATATATTCTCACTGTTACCCAAATGAAGAGCGCCAAACCCTTGACAAAGGGAGTCTCCAACTGGCAGACTTCTGTGAAAATACCATAGAGCTCTGGAAGCTTCCCTAAGAGTTGATGGTCTGCATGCACTCTACTAGTAGAGACTGAGCTATCAGAGATACAGACTCTTTTTAACACTTGAGTAAGAAAGGAATAACTAAACTACCTCAAAACTGAGCTACCTCTGATTGACCTTCAGAGATTTTGGTGCTTTCAGAATTCTCTCTTCAGTGTACTCAGCCAAACCACGACCCAGCGTCGTGGCAGATGCTGCTGGTAAATCTGCCCTGGCAGCTGAACTAGGTGCCCTCTGGGCTCCTTCCCTGGTGCAGGAAGAAATGTCAGTTCTGTGTGTTCTAGTTGGACCCTACAACCCGGCATGGAAGACAAGTTTCTCCATATTTTGACCACACTAAAAGTCATTGGCACTCATTACCTTGGTGGGCTATTATTTTTCCTTAGACATGTCCAGCCCAACACATTCTATGTCCTCTCTAGGGTATATTTCAAATTTCTTTTCTTGTTTAACAGGGACTACATACAATTCTCCTGTGTTTCTTGTTCCCTGATTGTTTGTTACATCCTTAGAGACTGAATTCCCTGCCTGGTTGTTGAAGGTCTTTGCCTGGGTGGTATTATCACCCTTAGGTATTTCACTGTCACTGAGGAAAGATGCAAAGAATTTGGACACTTCTTTACAAGGAAATCTGGTTGTAGCCTTAGTTATGAAGATTTCACACTATGAGAGGTAGGGCCTTGCCTTGTTTTTATGAGAGCATGAACTCTTAAGAGAGACGAAATGCCAACTCTGTCATATATTTTAAAGTAAGATACCACATGTGAAACTAGTCGCATTCTAGAAACAGCTGCCTTAACAGAGTGGTTTTCATTGAATGTCTCTTGTTTTATTAAGTGTCTTGATTTATGAAGTGTTTAGAGGCTTGAAAATCCTTAGACCATCAAGAAGACCCTTTAAGCCAGGATTGTGTTGAGAAAGGAATGCAATGGGAGGAGAAATTCAGAAGAGCGCCCATGCTGGAGAAAAGCCTGCCTGCTACTTCTGTGATAATAGCAACTCGTTCAGAGAATGCTTTCTTGTTTTGTTCTTGTCTTCTTGTAAAATTGATTTTTATTTTTTTTTGTTTGAGAATTTAACAACTTACTAGAATTAGCTCGTTTTTCATATTTAATTACATCTGGTATGAAATGTGAAATATGTATGTGTGAAACATGTCATTACTGTTCCTCTAGAAATAACTCATCTCTAGAGAGCATTATATGCAGTCAACTCACTGAGGAGATAAGTCAGGAACTGTGCTGTATCTCCCAGCTGCAAACTTTGAAAGAAGTGGCATCACCAAGAACAGTGTTCCTGGGAGGACCTCTCTTGGTGACTGTAAACTAGCGTCCTTCTGGAAAGCAGTTGGTAGCGTAATAGTTTGGTAATGATTACATAGCTTATTGCTCAAACATTAATGTCTATAGGGCTATTTATTCATGTTTATTGACTCTAGGGTACAAGAATATTAAAGATTATGTGATCTGCCGCTCTCATAAGATAAGAGCTAAGTTACCATAGGCATGTATGACTAATCCTCCTTTGAATTCTCATCCCCATAGTGAACTCATTTTTTGCCATTATTATTGTTATTGTTCCGTGCTTGCTAAAGACTGAATAGTTGTTGTTGTGTATTCATGAAAGCCTACAGCCTGATTTATTTAACATGTTTACCAGAGTACTTGGGGGAAAAAGTCAAATCTATTACTCATATTCATTACTCAGTGTGAAAAAGCAACAGTTGTTCCCAAGCATGAGCTAGTTTCCATAATTATACTGCTGGGCAGTTTAAATTGCATCACTCTACATTTTTGAGCTTTTTTTTGAGGTAATGTTTATTAACGGGAAACACTGATTTTGATACATCCCTCTAGTTATGCTTTGCTGGGTCTCTAAATAGACTTTGTATTTGGCTCCTTGCAAGTGGATTTAGTTGGGATTTCAGGTTTTTCGAGAGGTTTTTTTTTGTAGCCGAGGGGAAAAATTCAAATGGGTCCAATTTTGCAATGAAATTGCATTCACCACTACAGTGAAGACATTGATCTTACATTTACATTGCAGAATTTTATGCACAGCTGAAGTGATGCAGGTATCTTCAGTTAGTCTGGTGCACAGAGGGTAACTTAATCCAAAGGAGAATGTGTAACTACACTGAGCTTGTGTGAGAAATAAAGCAGCAAGGAATTGGCATTAGAGACCTGTATTGCTTAAGCTTTATTTATTATGTCTTCTTTTGAGCTGACCCCTAATTATGTTATTGAAGCTTCAGTCATTGTAATGGTGTCAAACAGAGCATACAATCAGATATTCTGGTGTTGGAAGAATGGGGATGCATAGTAGCTTTCTTTTAAGCATGCATGTTGGTGCATCTTTTTTGCTAATATAATTTTGTTCACCTTTTCAGAAGGTTCTTAGTTAAAGGAAGCTTGTTCTTTGCAGATTTTAGAACTTGTTTTACACTGTCCCTTTGTATGGTCTTATTGCATTCTAGCTTTGAGTCATTTATAGACTAAGTATGTGAATAATAAGATAATAAGATCTTATAGGAAACAAGTGTCAGGTAATACCTGTGGTTTATTCTAGGTCTGCCCACGCTTCTTAATTCCCAGAAGGTGACACAATAGACTGTGACATTCCCTTCTCCTTTCCAATTCTTAGGAAGAGGCATTGGATCAAGTCTGCAAAAAAAGTCTTCCAGGCTCCTTACACTGACTTTTTCCTCTTTTCTCTTTCTTTTTCTTCTGTGTTGAGCTTTAGGTTTTATCCAAATGCTCCCCAGCAGGATTCCTAGGTATTGTGACTATCAGTACCAGCAATGATCCTGTTATTCACACGGAACTACAAATGTGCATAATGCTTCATATAAAGAAACTGTATTTTTTTTAAAAAGTCAGTGACCTCAAGAGTGTTGTCTTTCAAGACAGTTTTTCTATGGAAGAACTGATTTAGTCCATTCTTTTGATACATATCTAAATCTAAATATATGCATATATAGTTATACACAATTATATATGCTTAATGCTTTGAACCGGAATGCTGGTATTTCAAAATCTTTATATACTAGTAGGGTTGTAAGTCTTGGTATTGACCTTTTGAAAGATTTGTGTTATGAGAGAAAGCCTAGATAGGGAAGAGGATACATTATCTCACAAAGCTGAAATCTTAGAACTGCACTGTGTTAAGAGTCTTTTTTTATTATTATTATTCATAAGAACAGAACTGAAAGGGTTACAGAAGAATAGATCTCCTAAGTAGGACTGTACAAAATTTTCAGAAGGAAATGTGAAAACCTCTCTGCTCACAGCTGCATTGCAAAAGAAAAGCTTCAAGACAAGCCTTTTAGCAGTTAGAAACGTGGAACCATTCCAATTTCAAATGATTAGAAACTTCAGTTTAGTACAGTTCTTCTGTGAGTTGTTGGATTGCTTTGAAACTCAGAACTGAAGATAAAAGTCAAAAGGATATGCCCAGGGACAGCAAGGAAAAAAAGGATGTTGCCCATTCATTTCCCACCTGCCCTTTATCTACTATGCTACTACTCCTACCCTCCTTCCTGAATCTCATCTCTAACTTTGGGGTCCTTCCCACTCCCCGAGCTCTTCTCCCTTTTGTCCTGCATGGAGGCCTGGTTCTGTAACACAGAACTCCTGTCAGGCATCTGTTTGTGTGCCCAGACTACAGGAGATTAGGGACAGGTGTTACAGGGACTCCAAGCAAGGAGATGTCAGGATTTACATTGGTGGGTTCCCATGTGGGTTCCCTTAAACATTTTTGCGTACAACATGAAAAATAACCGCTCCCAGTCCATTGCCTGGAGTTGGCTGGGCACAGAGGGATGACGTGCATGCTGCTGCACCCTGACTGACCTGGAGACTCTGGCTGTAGTCTGGTTATTTATCCTGTTACATGTGCTCCTATTAGGACTGATCTGCTTGGAGATGGAGGCTGGAATTCCCTTTTCTAGCCTGTGAGGCAAGAAGCTGCAGGGCATTCCAATTTTGGGGGCAGTTAGCCCTTCCCATTTTATCTCTTTGAATACTCAGTGCTTTTCTCAGCAGACCAAGTTCTCTCAGCGTGCTCATGGTACTATACAACTTTCCTCTTTTTCCTCCTTTTTGACTCCTTTGGTCTTCCTGGACTTCAGGTTGTAGTTTCCGTCCATGGAGGGAAGGATTTATGGACTGCTCTATGGCCAAAGGTTTTATGAACTGGAAACGATATCCAATTCCACCAGTTCCCAGCTCTCTGGAGTGAGCTGTGCTTGTAAGGGAATTGATGGTTCTTCTCAGAAATTAAAGCTATTTGTTGATAATTCCTGAATTATGAGGGTTTGCACTCAAAATCAAGAACAGGGTTAGGGTTAGGGTAGTAGTTTAACTCACTGAGATATTGAGGTTCAATGCCTCAGTTCTCTGATACTCCCAGCTCCAGCAGTTTTCCTTCTCTTTCTGCAGTTTCTTTTCTGCAGTACTGAGCTATAACAGCTCCATATGTATAAGAATTTTAGGACGACATATTACATAAGTATATGAGACAGTCAGATATTTCAGGCAGCAGGTTTTTTTTCTGCAGTTCCATCTGTGTATTCATAAGAAGGTTGTCTCAGACTTAGTGACTTGTGCTTCAAATCCCTTTTTTGGCTAGAAATAGCTCTTAGTGATGCTCCTATGGTCTCGTTCTTTTGGGAAATCTACGCTAAGGACTTCGCAACACAGCAGGCACAGCATTCAAGTTAATACCCTGAACCTTTGGAGCCAAAACTCACTGGGAAAATAAAGCCTTTTTCAGAAATGAAAAGGAGTCAGGTGATCTCTACTGGGGGAAAAAGAAAGGAGGAGGGGAAAAAAAAAAGTCCCAGATCAGTGTATTCTCCATCTGGTATGTTCCCAGATTCCTGAAGAGATAAGATGGTGTCAAGTGAAAGGATGTTGTAATTAGGCTGGGACATAGCTACAGCACAGCAGGATCCTGACATTGTAATAGCCCTGTGCTATCGCTGACCTTGGGGTAGTGGAAGACTGTGCCAAATTCAAGATAAATGAAGTGTTCCAGTGCTGTTGCTCAGTTAAGGAATATCGAAGAGAAAAAACATTTAATTAGCAGTAGTCGTGGTGTTATGCACTAGCAATACTAATTGTTTCGATGACAATTCCCTCTGAAGATGATTTTTTTTTGTTAGCTCTGAGTAATAACTGATGTGCTAGTGTATTGACCTATAGCACTACCACAGCTCCATTAAGTTTCTTATTGTCCAAATCTAATCAGAGAAAAGCTGAGATTGAAAATCAATTCATTTCCTCCTAGTTAATGACTATAACCCCACAAATGTGAATATAGTTATTATATTTTCAGGTTTAAAGTTTTTTTTTTAGGTAGACCCTGCCAGATGGATCTTTGAGAAAAAGAAGCATGGCTTTTTCTTTTTCCATTCATCTCCCTCAAACCTCATGGCTTATGCTATTTTTTTTTACTGTGTGTCTTGCTTTATCACAGCTTGTGGTGCATGGTTATTCTCTGGTCTCTTAGCTTAGGCTATCTCACACAATTGCAAAGAACTGGTATTGATAATTCGGGGTCAACTTCTAAACTCCTAAACATTTCTTCTCCGTATGCTTCAGATGAGCTTTTCTGCAGTAGCTAAAAACATCTGTGAGACAGGGTGACAGTCCTTAACAATAATGTAAGAGCTAGTCACAGTCCTTGGCAGTCTGGGTAAGACATAGACTCTTCTCTGATCCCACTTCAGCCTGTACAAGTTGTGGATTTTCCGTGCGAAGGGGAGAAATTACATTTCTTGGCTCTTCTAAATATTTCTTCTTTATGTGAAGAACTAACAGCTGCTCATAAGCCTTCCCATGTGTCTATGCATGCATACATGTTCACAGCATTAACACTGCTGAGCAGAGACATAAGCAGTAAACATCTATGAGGTTTGGCAGTTCTCCCCAGTTCTCGCTGGTTGTATGACTCCCACTGCAGCAGCATCTGAAATAGCCGCAGTTTTTTGTTGTGTTTAGCCTTGTCCTCTTCTGAGGTGGGAACATCGCACGAATTTACACATGGAGAGCTGAGACCTGGATTTAAATATTCATTTAGACTCGGATCTTTGGTAGTCCTCAAGATTAGCCTTTCCAGAGGCTCAGCCCCACTGCTCAGCTGCTGCTGAAACTCACAGACCCGCGGCTGTGGCTGGTGCCCACTGCCCTGGCACGCTCCGGCAAGCTGAAGCCAGGTGGCTGGAGGCAGTTTAACTCGGTGGGAGATTTCCACCTTATACTGCAGATGTGCTTAAGAGCGCAGCAATAGCAGACTCAGCATGTCTGGGGGAAAAAGAGTGGAGAGCTTTTAACATGAAGATTAGCTCTGGGACAGTATAAGGGTTGTTGTTTTTTTTTTCTCGTGTTTTTGTATTGCTCCCGCTCTGCAACCAGTGCTTTATCCCTGCTGTCTTTTATACATCTTGCTGCAGAAAATACTGTGCTGGTTTCTGCTTTGCAGCAACGTATTTTGCCAGTGTTGAAAGGTTCAGGTCTGTATCCTGTCAGTCTGAAGCCCAGATTCATGGGTATCAATCCGTTGTAATCCTGTGGGCTAATCTCTTCCCTAATACTCAGCAAAACGTAATCGCGCTCATTTTTCTGGCTGACTTGAGAGAAGAACTTCATTCCTCTGAAGGAATCTGGCTGGTAAAAGACACGCAGACCTGCAGTACTGGGTTGTGGCCTTGCATGCTCTGATTCTGCATTTTTCCATTGGGTCAGCCCAGTGGACCTTTTATCTGTGTAAAGCACAATAAAAAGGATAGAGTTGAGCCAGAAAGTGGCCTTTCTCCCAGATACTGAGCAGGGACTCAGGCTGTGGGTGTGAAATGCTTTGGTACATGTATGATAAGCTGAAAGGAGATAATAATCCTTCAAAAGCTGAATGGGAGAAGCAAGAGAAAAACAGGAAAACTCGTAATGTTTTGCTCCCAGTAAAGACAGCTGTAACGGGAATGCAAAATGAATCTGACTTCTGAAGCAACATAGCTGTATTAACATGCAAAAGGAAAAAAATAAATCAACGCAGTCATTTCATTGCATATTCCATCAACAGAAGCTGCAGTCCTGCATGTTGACAGACTAAATATCATTGTCTACTTTGATAATCTTGCTGTTTCTTGAGGTACATTAGTGCCTTAGAGTAGTACATTGAGCCTGGATTTCAAAAGATGCATACTCTGAGGCAGTAGTTCCTTTTTTATTAATTTATTTGTATTTTGGAAGACAGAGGAAATACAATTCACTAAGCATAAAGAGAGCTTATTAGGGCTATGCTTGTTCTTTCCAGCTTCATCTGCAAAATAGAAATAGCTTAGCAAAAGAAATTTTTAAGCTAACTAGTCTGGTAGTACCCACAACATGTGATTGAGCAAGACTCTCAGCTTTGTAATGTGCTCCACAAAACCCTGCTGCTATTTCCGGGAGTTTTACATGCATCATTAACCCACGAGACCCAATCAACCTGCCCTTTTTCTTCTGGCTGCACCTGTGGTTGAGCAGAGACCAGGGATCCCCGTAGCCCCATTAGTGCAGCATTTGCTTCAGCTCCTGTGGAGATCAGTGCTGTAGCTGGGGGTGAGCTGTTGCGAGAGCTTTTAGACCTCTCCTAGGGCTTCTCAGCATAACAGAGTGATAATGGAGGGTGACGAGGAACAGAGGAGAAGGAGAAGGTTGAGAAGAGGCTCTCCATCTGTGCCACAGTTCTGAGTGCCATGTCTGGATCTGTTACAGCATCCCATCTCTAGCACAGTGCAGAAACATCATCCAGTTCCACCCTCTGGAATTTCAGTAAGGATAATAAATTGTAACTGTCATTTCGTTTTCAATGCATATGAACAAGACCTTCTGGAGGCACGTGATGTGCCTTTCTCTGCTGTTGTGCTGTTACTCTGTGGCTGATAGCTGGGAACAGGGCAAGAACATCTGTGTCTCTGGGATCCAAATCACTTAACGTTTGGTTAAATTGTTAATGGAAGCACACATAGCTGCTGAAATTACTTCTGCTTCTGTGGAGCCAAATTCTTGGGTGCTTGTTCATTGCCTGTTATGCCTCTGCAGTAAACTTCTGCGTTGGAGAGCTTTGAGACTGAAATCCTCAGTGGTTATCTAAATGCATCTAAATGCTTTTCATTTAAAGGGCAGCTGGGGATAGGAACCACAGAAGGGCTTCAGTACAGTAAGTTGTAGTTAATTGCCTCTGGGAACAGATTCTCCAAAGTCTAGACAGAAGAGTTGTGTGAGAAAAGCCCTTGGAAATGCACAGCCAAAATATTTGGTCACTTTAAGAGTGATAGATGGAGGCAATCACTTTGTGCCCTTCATTGCCTGTGTTCCTTGCTGAGTTTTGCCTTGGTTGCCTAAAAGCCATTGAGGATCTGGACTTGAATAACAGCATTTGGATATGTTTCAGTTCATTAAAGATCTCATGCAATGAATAGTAACTCGGGGGGAACCTTTGACAGACCTAGAAGGTTGTAAGGAAATGCTTTCAGGTTTAGCATGATCATAGGCTCAATTCAAAGCCCACTGAATTAATTGGTTTGTCTGCATTGGCCCATACTGCTAATGGTACACATTCTGCTTAGTATCATAGCAGTTAAGATGCAGATGAAGTGAAAGGAGAATTGTGAAAATCACGTGAGTCAAAGTAGATTTGTAAATAAATTTAATGGGAGAAATCCTGTGTCTCCTAAAGCAGTCCCTCAACTACTAATTTGTTTTTAAAAAAATTTGCTTTCTTTCTGTTTCCTTTAATGTTAGTTCACACAAGCTGCTCCCATTTTGGCAGCTCATAGTTCCCTCATCCTCCTGCAGCCAGTGCTTTCTCCTGAGCTGCCCATTTGGCTTGTCTCGTACAGGGGAGGGAAGCAAGTGTGGTGTTTCCATGTCCAAGATGACATCTTTCAGCAAGGAAAGGATGTTGCATCGTCCCACTGCTGTGAATTTGGAAAGCCCGTTTTGTAGGCAAGCACTGAAAACACTTGTTCAGTGAAAAAAGTATGTAGAAGATAGCTAGGAAGGGGTCTAGTCAGAATTACAAGGACTGCAAGTCTGCCTGCTTAGAACTGTGAAGACTTACTTTGCAATAGAAACGACAATTTAAGCTTAATGATCCCTCTGTCTCCCCTACAGCCAGTCAAGGGAGAACAAAGATAACAAATACGTCACTGAGAAAAGGAAGAGTATTTTTTGTCCGCTGCTAAATGAGATGGGAGATATAATAACAGAGGATGCAGAGATGGCAGAATTGCTGAATGCCTTCTTTGCCTCAGTCTACTCCTAAGACCAGCCCCCAGGAATTCCAGTCACTGGAATTAAGGGAACAAAACTGGAGCAAGAAGGAGTCCCCACTGGTCAGTGAGGACTGGGTTAGAGACCTCTTGGAGAAACTGCAAATGCACAAATTCATGAGCCCTGATGAGTTGCATCCATGTGTGCTGAGAGCTGGCTGATGTTGTTGCTGAGCCCCTCTCCATCATTTTTGAAAAATCATGGAGAATGGGAGAGGTGCCTGAGGACTGAAAGAAAGCCAGTGTCACTCCAGCTTTCATAAAGGGCAAGGAGGAAGACCCAGGCAACTACAGACCAATCAGTCTCACCTCCATTCACAGAAAAGTGATGGAGCAGCTCATTCTGAAAGCCATCTCTAACCAAATGGAAAAAAAGAAGGTTATCGGGAGTAGCCAACATGAATTTACTAAGGGGAAACCCTGCTTGACTAATCTGATATCCTTCTACAAGGATTGGACCAAATGGGTAGATGAAGGGAGAGCAGTAGGTGTCACATACCTTGACTTCAGTAAGGCTTTTGATACTCTCTCCTGTAACATCCTTGTAGGAAAACTTATGAAATGTGGGATAGATGATTGGACCATGAGGTGGATTGAGAACTGTCTCAGCAACCGAGTTCAGAGGGTTGTGATCAGTGGCACAGAGTCAATTTGGAGGCCTGTGGCCAGTGGTGTTGCCCAGGGATCAGTACTAGGTCCAGTTTTTTTCACATCAGTGACCTAGACGAGGGGATGGAGTGCACCCTCAGCAAGTTCGCTGGTGATACAAAACTGGGCAGGTTGGCTGACACACAGGAAGGCTGTGCTGCCATCCAACGGTATCTGGACAGGCTAGAGAGCTGGGCAAAGGGAACCTCATGAAGGTCAATAAGGGGAAGTGTAGAGTCCTGCATCTGGGGAGGAATAACACCAGGCACCAGTACAGATTAGGGGTCGTCCTGCTGGAAAGCAGCCCCATGGAGAAAGACCTTGGAGTCCCAGTGGACAGTGAGTTGTCCATGGGACAGCAACGTGCCCTTGTGGCCAAGAGGGCCAGTGGGATCCTGGGGTGCATTGAGAAAAGTGTGTCCAGCAGGTTGTGATGGTTTGGCCCTGACTGGAGGCCAGGAGCTCACCAAAGCCGCTCTGTCACTCCCCTTTTTTTTAAGATGGACAGGGGACAGGGACAATATAAAGAGAGGCCCATGGACTAAGATAAAAGCAGTTAAATATAGCAAAAGCAAAGACTGCGTGTGGAGGCAAAGCCAAGGTTATTCTCTACTTCCCATCAGCGGGTGATGTCCAACCGCTTTCCCAGGCAGCAGAGCTCCAGTACGTGTAGCGGTTGCTCCAGAGAACAAACATAAATAGTGAATGCCCCACCACTTCCCTCTTCCTTCTCACTTTTATATCTGAGCTGACATCATATAATATGGAATATCCCTTCGGTCAGTCTGGGTCAGCTGGATGGGCTTTGTCCCCTCTCAAGATGTTGCCTGCCCCCAGCCTACTGTTGGGGCAATGTTGAAAAACCACAGCCTCGGTGCTGTGTGAGCACTGCTAAGCAGTAGCCAAAACACAGGTGTTATCAACACCCCTCTAGCTACTATTCCAAACACACAGCACTGAGAGAGCTGCTGTGGGAAGATTAACTCCACCTCAGCCTGACCCAATACACAGGTCTAGGGAAATTCTCCTCCACCTCTGCTCTGCCCTGGTGAGACCACGCCTGGAATACTGTGTCCAGTTTTGGGCTCCCCAATTCAAGAGAGACAGGGACCCACTGGAGAGAGTCCAGCAGAGAGCTACGAGGATGGTTAAGGGGCTTGAACATCTCTCCGGTGAAGAGAAACTGAGAGAACTGGGGCTGTTTAGCCTTGAAAGGAGGTGGCTGAGAGGAGATCTTATTAATGTATATAAATATCTTAGAGGTGGGTGTCAAGAGGAAGGTGTCAGTTTCTTTTCAGTGGTGCACAATAATAGGACAAGGAATAAATGAGTATAAGCTAGAACATAGGAAGTTCCACCTCAACGTGAGGAGAAACTTCTTTATTGTGAGAGTGACAGAGCACTGGCACAGGCTGCCCAGGGAGGTTGTGGAGTCTCCTTCTCTGGAGACTTTCAAAACCTGCCTGGACGTGTTCCTGTGTGACCTACTCTGGGTGACCCTGCTCTGGCAGGGGGGCTGGACTAGATGATCTCTGGATGTCCCTTCCAACCCTTAACATTCTGTGATTCTGTGATTCTAAGGAGTGTCTGACGCCTAACTTGACCTCTTCAGGTGGCTCTTCAGAGAAGCCTCTCTCTTGACCACAGAGCGATGCAAGACACCAGTCCAGGGTGATGCAGTGGCTCCCACATCTGCTCCCAGTCTCATCATGCTCGGCCTTGCCCTGTCCCATTGTTCCCCTCCCCATGACTGCCCAGTACCCTGAACGGGATGCTCGCTGCCAGCCCTCTCTGCTCCAGTGCTGGGCATGGAGAGAGCTCACAGCGCTTCACATCCATTTCACAGGCATTGCTCTGGAGGATAAGGGTGAGACATAACAGGAATGAGAGGAACATTGTACCTTATGTATTCTTAATCCCCACATCCTCAGGAAGTCTTGATAATGTGTCCATTTTAAAGGTGTATCTGTCCAGACCTGCCCTTGAGCTGTAGTATTCCCAGGGCAGTCAGATCTCTTCCAGAAGGACAGATGTACTGGCTGTGTCTTTTGTGCTGCTGTGGTTACACTCGTTTCATTAGTTTTCAGGTTTGGGCAAAGAGGTGCTGGCAGGCACAGGCTGCAGTTTTTGTCAGAGCAGCACGACCTCCTGACGGTCACAGCCTCTTCCCTGCTTCAGCCCTCGGCAGAGCCTGCCAGAGCTGAGCCCCAAACAGGGTGTTTCGAACTCCTGGGGGAGTCGGCAGCTGCTTCTTCCGTCTTGTTCAAGCCTGGGATAGCGAAGCCCTGTACCGCCTCCTGCGCTCGAGCTCCCACCTCGGCGCTGTGAGCTGTGACCTTACAGCAGTGACTGAATTGTCACCTGAGCACGTGCAGGCAGTGTGTTCGGTTTGCTGCACACTGCTCTAATTCTGGTTTTCTCCATTTTATAGCAGAATTTCCCTTCAAATAGCAATGCGTCTCAGACACGATAAAACAAGAGCACTGCTCAGGCCGGTCTGCAGATTCACTCCACCCCGTCCTATCAGTGAAGGAGAAGCCCTTCTTTTCTTGGTCTTCCCCCATCACTGGGGAATTTGGGGAAGTGTATAGCTTTTGGGTTTGTTTTGTTTTGTGGTCTTTTTCTTTATGTGTTAGCCATATGCTAAAGCTTTAGCCATCTGCTTTAGCATGTGCTTTATGCTTTTTCACAACTCCCTCCCACAGTTGATCTGAATAGAGGTGTCTGTGAACAGCATCAATTCGAAGACGCTAAATCATCTGCGGCCACACAAATATTTCTAGGTAGATATCAGTTTCCCCAGGACTTTAGTTATGTACAGTTTGTAGATGCTATTTGCTGGATATTCTTATTCCAGAACTCTTTGAAAGCACCTCATATACCTGAAAGGTGTCTGGAAACATTTTGGGAGCTAATAATCTGCAAGACAATCTTTTTCTCCAAAATTTAGAAGCAGAATAATAGGGATTATTTTTTTCGCTTCCTCTCTCCTTTCCTGACTGGTAGTTGTCTGTAGAGATAACTTTCTTCACACACCAGCATGTGTCATGTTTCTAACTGGTCCGAAAATGCGCAGACGAAGGGAGAGATGGAACTAGGGAAGCAGAAACAAAGGAATGACCAGGGTTTGGTCACTCGTGGAAGCAACTGCTGTAAAAAAAGCCCAGGCAGGTACAGTTTGTCTTGATTTGGAGGTGAAATGGTAAAGCAGGAGACAGTGGTTGGTGTTAGAGCGCACTTCTCAGTGGTGCCGTTGCAGCAGAAGGGAACTAGATGCTTTCATATGTAGGTTGATCACCTGCACAAAGGTTTGCAGAGAAGGCTGAAGGCACTGACTTGCCCAGTGGCTGTAGCCTCTGAAAATCCCAGTTGTGTTTCTTTACATGTTTCTGAGGCATTCACTGAGCTCATGCCAGAGTGCCATGAGGCAGACTAAACTATATTTGTCTTCCAAAGATCCCTGTCTCTCATTGGCACTTGGCTCAGACCACTCTTAAAGTAGTTAAAGTCTGTGCCTTTACACCTCGTTAAGGCCTCACTATATTTTAATAGTCAAATAATGTTTTACCAGAGCTGGCTTCTTTTATCTGTAATTATTTTGATTTTCTTTTACTCCATTTCTTATTTATGGATCATTTCAAAACAGGCCAATGGAAGTCTTCAAGGAACTTTTTAAACAAGTTTTGACAATGTTTTTTAGTTGTTCTGAGCTAAAAATAATACAAATCAGAAGGCACAGACTGGAGAAGACTTTATTCAGTCCCTAAAGGACTTTTTACTACATTTGCTCCCTAGAGGGAGGAAAAGAGAGGAAGTGGGAGAAAGAGCATCAGTTCCATTTGTTCACCTTACTAGGCAGTAAGTGCCAAGGCTTAGGTCTGAGCAGCCCCACTGCCTTCAGAAAAACTCACTGTCTTGTCTGTGATGAAAAATTCAGAGGATGCTTTCCTCCCTGCTGTGTGAGGTTAATGGTATGATTGGCACAAGAGGTAGTCACAGCTTGCTTATGCTCCTCTGCTGCGAGACTGAATGATACGTTCCTGTTTCTCCAGCCATAATTTAGAAATGGTCTTCGGCATCTCCAGGGACTGACTCCTCCTCATCTCTCGCTTTGTTCTTGGGCTCTTGAGTATTTTTGGGTGTCTACCACTTCTTAGACTTTTTTTTCTAGGTGAGCTTCTTCACTGTAGTTTAGTTTTTGGTCTCACCAGTACATTTGTATCATTTCTCAGTCTGGATCATAGGAGAACTCACCTGAATGCATTTTGGTTCTCTGGACAGCGGAAAGGACAATCCCATTTCCCTCTTGCTACTTGCCTTTCTGTTAGGGACACTGTGGAGTGACAGAGCCACAGATAGAGTGATCAGACAGCATCCTCAGCTCTTAACAGAAGCGCTTGGAAGACTGTAAAATTCAGAAGTATTTTATTTTTTAACACACATGTCACATGACACCGATCAATACAGATTTAAAAAGCAAGAGAATTGTATTTTCAGCTTTGAACAGCCAGCAAGCTCCCAAAAGTAGAAGCGGGGGGAGCTACAGGGCAAAAAAAGTCACTTCTTAACTTCATACCAGTGCTCTGTGAGAGTGTCTGTCTATACACACAAGTAAAATTAAATATCGTCTGTGCTAACATCTGTAACTGGTACAGAAGTTGGGGGAAAGACAGATCATGAAAAAGAGGTAGCAGTGAGTAGCATTTTCAATAACCTGCAAGTAACATAAGTTTTGGATGACATTTACGTAACTTTGTTCTGACACAGCCCATTGCAGGGCAGTAAGAGCCTTCCCACAGATGAAACTTTGGCAGAAGGTTGAGGTTTGCACTAGAAGAGCAATTCAGCAAGGTCTGGTTGCTGCAGTCACAGTATGAGAGAATCCATATATCTGTGTTTAAAAGAGCAGTCATGCTTACCATACTGTAGCGCAAAAAAAATTCAAAGGTCAAAACCAGGAAGCATAGAAAGAGCTGCAACAGTACATTGAGGTATTTACAGCTCTATCAGTTTAGGTTGTCAGAGAAGGGGGCTGGGCTGAGTACAGGCACGTAAGTTACATTTTCAGGAGGAGACGATACCAAATGCCTCTTTCAGCTATTGGAGAAGGGGCATAGAAGCAGTGAGTGGAGATAAAATCACAGCCTTAACAGCTATGTTAACCTGGACCTCTTCAGCAATGCAAAGGTGATTCAGAACTGTGTCTAAAGTATTTATATGAGAGAAAACAGTAGGTTTAAAGGAAACTTTTGGGTTAGGATCCGCTTGGCGATACAGCAGTTGCTCCTGACATGACCCACATGGGCACATCATGCAAACAGCTGGCCGCACACTAAGTTTTGCATTTTTAGGGCAAGACAGTATCCCAGTGGTCATTTGGCCTCCTCAAAAGAAAAGCAGCAAAAGCTTTACATCTGTATTTAATCAGACAATCGGTAGAGCCTGTTTCTGTATATGCTGTGAGATCCTTAAGATCCCCCATAAAATTTAAGTGTATTGTTCCAGAGCTTTCCCAGCAGACCACAACCACTATCAGGGTACAGTGGAAGTTCTGGATGGGGAAATGGAAAACTGGAAAATGCAGATCCACTTCCTCAGCTGCCACTGAGGTATTTCCTTCAAATTTAGGTTATTAAATGCAATATTTAATAATATTTGGAATTTTAAAAAGCACAAATGAGATGGCTCTGAGTGGGAATAATGCATGCTTATATTTTGGGAGCATGAAAGCCTCCATGAAATTGTGCTGAGAATATAGAAACAACCATTATTTGTGTACAGTCCCTACACTGTTGGTTTAAAACTCCCTTTCTTAAGAGGTATGTTTTCTTGAGTCTGTGCCGCAGAAGGAACAACTACAGTCACAAATGTCTTAGATCATACATTTCCCAAAGGAAAAAATAATAATCTGAAAACTTATATGTTATGGTCATTTAAAAAAACTTCGTTCAGGCACAGTCAGTTGCAGTGTTCACTGATACTGGCTATGAAACATGAAAAAGATTGCTCTGAATTTAAGTGAATCTCATCTTATCCACTTGTGCTGGTTGACAGAACATATGTTCCCTTTTTTATGCTACGTGTGGATTGCTTTTTTTTAATAAATGAAGTTATATAACAACAAGCCCACACATATACTTGGTTGCAACATGTCAAGGGCTGGTTACTCCCAGGCAGAGAAAATACTGTTAAAATGTACCTTGGTTGCTGTATTTCGTAATTGGAGAATATTGCGTACAATTTCCCATTTGCACCCAACTTCTTCTTAAGGTTCATCTAGTTAATTTGGCTTTAAATTACTGTTAAATATAATTGTAATATAGTTTGCAGTAAGCTAAGCGATTTTTGTAGAAATCATTACACAGTAGCTCTTAGGGAAGCTTACGTTGCGTGTCTTCAGTTTCACACAAAGCCCACCAGCAGCTCTCCAAAAATGCCTCACTTTGGTATTTTGCAGGCAGGCACATGGCTTGCTCCTCTGCATTGCCCACAGTTCTGTTTTTTTATTTGATTTTGCAGTTCTTTCCATACGGAGATGCTTCAAAGTTTGCCCAGCATGCCTTCCGAACCTTTGATAAAAATGGAGATGGGACCATCGACTTCAGAGAGTTCATTTGTGCGTTGTCCATCACCTCACGAGGCAGTTTTGAGCAAAAGCTAAACTGGGCCTTCAACATGTACGACTTGGATGGTGATGGTAAAATTACAAGAGTGGAAATGCTGGAAATTATAGAGGTGAGATTGATACAACACTCAAAAACAAGGCTTCTGAACATTGATAAAAATCGATGACTTATTCACACACCCTGCAGATTTTAAGCACAGGAGGGGCTGTGCTGTATCACTAAAAGGATACATTACATACATTCATTTGCTCGTGCCTAAGTGGTGCAAGCACACTAAAATTTTAATAGATATAAGCTTTGAGAATTGCAGAAAGCACATATATATATATAAGCTTTTTTTTATAAGTTTGTTGTTTTGTTTGGGGGTGTTTTGTGCTTTGTTTGGGTGGTTTTTTTGGTTTTGTTTCATTTGCAGGGGGGTGTTGGGTTTTGGTTTTTTGTTGTTTTTTTCTGGTAAGCAGATTAACCATAAGAACAACACAGCAAACGATTTACAAAGCCCATCTCAAAATCACTTTACACCCCTGAAATTACTGGTTTGTAGCTCAAGTAGCTGAAACTTTCCTGGCAATTAACTTTAAACGATTACAGAAATTTACAGGGATAACACCACACTAATTTTAAGTGAGCTCTCACAGATGGTATTTAAGATGACCACAGCATATAACGGGGAAGGATAAAATTTACTGCCCTTGTCATCTGCTGGCTACTTGCCATAGCAGTTAATAACAGATTTTGCTCATATATACACATAGAAAGCTATTAAAAGATGATGATTTCTAAAACTGATTACACAGAATTTATGTGACTCTTTCAATGGAGTGACTAAAAGCCAAATAAACAGTTGATTGAGAGAACAGGTTACATCGGTTTCGCACTGTGAAACAGAAAGCCAAAGAAATTCATTCCAAAATGCAAAAATGCAACCACCGAAATAAAACTCCATCTGAAGAAAGTAAATCATAGAACCATAAAGGCTGGAAAAGACCTCTAGGATCATCAAGTCCAACCACCAATCCAACACTACCATGACCACTAAACCATGTCCTGAAATGCCACGTCTCCATGTTTTTTGAACACCTCCAGGGATGGTGACTCCACCACTTCTCTGGGCAGCCTGGTCCAGTGCTTGTTTTAAGTATATGGGCACTGGATTCTAAGGGGAAAAAAAAAAAAAAAGCTCTTGAGGAAATGAGCAATCATTTTATTGTTGGAGGATCTTTCCAGAATTTGATCACATTGAAAAACCAGGTTAATTCGTATGTTTCATTTTCCATTTGGTTTCTTTCCAAAGGCCATCTACAAAATGGTGGGCACGGTGATAATGATGAAAATGAATGAGGATGGTCTGACGCCTGAGCAGCGGGTAGACAAGATCTTCAGTAAGATGGATAAGAACAAAGACGACCAGATCACACTGGATGAATTCAAAGAAGCTGCAAAGAGTGATCCTTCCATTGTATTACTCCTGCAGTGTGACATTCAAAAATGAGCTTGTGTACAATGACGCGTCATAGACTGCACAGAAGTTTAATGTTCCATTCAGTTTGCAGCTATTTCCACACACACAACAATTTGCTTGGACTACCTATAAATGGACTTGCTTCTTGTGTTTGAAACACTTGTGTGCATGAGAATGTCATTTGCTAAAGAATTTTAAAAGTATATATTATAAAAATAAACTGCCACAACGTGACGTGTGCAATGTCATTTCATAACAACCCTATTCCTCTGAAGCCTGTGCAGCAGTCCTGTGCTGCAGTGAATTATATTATTTATTGTTCATGTTTTACTGATGCTAGCTCTGTGTCTCCTAGACTGAGTAATGTTAGTGACACTGAATTCCCATGGTAATGTTAACTGTTTATTATAAATCATGTCACCATTCTGCTGTAAAGTAGTACTGGACAGACAGAGGGGAAGAGTTCTTCAGCTCTTAAGTCTGATCCACACATGTGCTTGTATTGTCAGTGGATATAAATGTACTTCATCTGCATGCCTTTTAGGTTTGCCTTAATTCTTACCTCATTTGCATCCCTTCAATCTGGAAAGAGCTATGTCAGAGGAATGCAGTATTAAAAAAAAAAAAAAA
>NW_009724723.1:66216-100185 GCF_000703405.1 Apaloderma vittatum | reverse complement strand
GCCGCGGCGCCAGGGGGTAGCGGGGCTGCGAAAGGAGAGTTTGTTTCCTTAGAAATAATCGCGCTGTGCTTATCCCCCGAGGCTTTTGGTGTGCGCCGAGTCTTTGCCAGTGCTCTCAGGTTTGCCTGTTTCCTTGAATCCCGGGCGTCTGGTCATCAGGCAGTGGCTGAGGGCTTCGCCGGCCCCAATGCGGGCTGTGGCAAACAAACAGCCTCGAAAAAGTCTCTTCGGCTGCTCGTTCTCTATTGTTGGAAGCTGTATGAGCATTGGGAGGAAGCTAGATCTCTGCAAAGTAATCATCAGGGAAATATTTGTGCTTCATCTACCTTGTGCTGTAAACTGTGGTGGTATATTTGAGAAATACTGGGCTGCTAAATTTCAGGTCGAGTCTCCTTGCTGATACTGAAGCAGGATGGTTTGGCTGCAGTGATTTCAGATCAGGCTTCTGATCAGGCTTCACATCAGGCTTGTCTGCAGGGTGACTCTTCTGCTGCATCTCATGGTCTGAGTTCTTTGCCTTTTTGATCCTGGTTGATTTTTCCATCGGGTCCCAACATGTGGATCTTCCCAGGTAATCGGAAGGAGCCTTTCTGTTTCAAGGTGTTTGCTATTGAAGGATAAATAGGCAGATAGATGAGGTCTGGGGGACATTGTTATTGATCGTGTATTTGTGTTAGATTAATTCATTGCAAGCCGTAAATTGCAGATTTACTGTAGAAGGAGGAGCCTTGTAGATGGCCTTGCAGAGGTTTAAGACTACCAGCACAGAAGTGATAGAGGAGAAATGATCGTTCTGGGAATGGTCTCAAAACAGACGGGACAAATTGACCACGTGGAGTTGAGTAGAAAGAAGCTGAATTGCTTGGGGTGTTGAATGTGGTCTGAGGAGCCTGAATTTTGAGCCAGGAAACATGGAGGGAGTGAAAGGGGGGACTGATGGATGAGAAACAACCTTGAGAACCTTTGGGAAGGCCGAGGGACTTTTACATGTGGTTAGAAGGGATGGTTATTGCAGTAATTGGGGACAGGCTATAACAAGAGTCAGGCTGTGTAGGAAATTTGTGTGTGAGGCAAAGGCTGGCTTCTAGAGGTGCCAACAAGGGTGTGTTGGTAGCATTTGATGTAGCCTAAATGTGCAGGACAAGAAAGTGGCAGGAATAAGAGCAGTCTGGAGTGACGCTGATATTGTTACTTGTGGCAAGAAAAGCCACAAGCAGGATGGAGTCCAGCCTTGGTCTTGTAAACTTGGCCACTTCTTTGTAAGCATCCAGGCTGTGAGGATTGTTGGAGAATGCGAAGGTGCTGCTGAAGTGCTCAGGCTTCTATTGTGATTGCTGCTGTGTTAGGGGTCAGCAGGAGGTGTGTTTGATTCCCCTCTGTCCCCATGTGCAGTGCGTAAGATTGAAGGGAGCTGCCAAGCCGTGCTGCAGAACGCTGTTATTTGGGCTGAGGGTTTGACTGATGCCCCTTCAGCCATAGCTGACAGCTCCCCAGTTGAAAGGAAAAGCCTGTTGTACCTTTGGAAGCTACAGTATAAACTCAGTTACATCTTTGAAAGAGGAGAGTGTGACTGAGTAAGTAGCATGACATTATAACTTTGCTCTCCTTTTTCTTCCAGATACCTTCTTGAACAGCGAGATGTGGAAATTAATGTCCGTGATAAATGGGACAGTACGCCTCTGTGAGTCCTTCAGCCTAGAGTGCTGCCTGGGTGGAAGGGGAGGGCTTTCAGAGCTCTTTGGCTTTCTCTGCTCAGCAGCTGGGAGTACTGTTGCAAAATGTCTCAAGTTCTGCTTTTTGGGAGATTTGACTGCATATTTCTGCTTTTCTTCTCTCTGGGTGCTGTATTAAATACCTCTTTGGCTCCTCATCTGACTGACACTTGCTGTAGTAGTGCTCAGAAGGGTGGCTAATTTTGTGGCCAAATTACCTGGATTAAACAGTCTATTCTTGGCCTCATCAGACTTTCCCCCCCCTCCTCAAAGTCTTTTTAGATCAAGGCTTGGCTTTGTGAAATGCAAAGTGATTGTGGGGTCACAGTCTGTCTGGCTGTGAGCATGCAGTAGGTAGTGAGGAATCTCCATGCTGGTGCTGAGGAGGGTAGCGCGAGCTTTTCACCTCTTTGCATACCAGTTCCAAAGTGCATTTAGACATATGCAGTGTATCTGGAGTACGGAATAACTTCCCAAAGTAGAGGTAGGCTAACATTTGCCTGCTGCAGTGCATGTTACAGGTTTCTCCTAGCTTGTACGATGATTTGAAGCCCTTGTGAAAGAGAATCATGAAAGGCTTAGATTGTGAAAGAGGAAACAAAACTCATTTTAAGTAGGACTTTGAGGGACGGATTTGTTGTACATTTGATGTGGGTGCTGTTCCCTTGTTATCATAGCATGCAGCAGTCAGACTGACAACAGAAGGAGCAAGGAGTGATTTTGCAAATTCAGTAAAATTGCTGAGTGCCCATGAAATGAACTCTCTTAAAAACGAGGATGGGTTTGGCAGCTGGTGGTGCAACAGAAGATGCTGCACCCAGATGGGGACCTTGAGGTCTCCTTGCAGGACAGCAGTGCCTGGGGGTGCTGGGAACAGATCCTGCCTCGCCTCTTGCAGTTCAGCAGCACTTCCTCGCTCCTGTGAGGAGGCATCCTCTGAGCTTATCTGGAATGGCTCAGTGCTGAGGTGTGCACGCTGTGGTGGGCCCAAACGCTGAAATGTGTTTCCTGCTATAATTTTAATTTTCTTTCTCTTGTCATTGTCAGGTATTACGCTTGCCTCTGTGGACATGAGGAGCTTGTACGCTATCTTCTAGCCAATGGTGAGCAAAAGTGTCCTGCTTATGAGTGCAATATCTTTCTCCACAGTGATTTGTAGGGATTGTGCATGCTTCTAGCTGTACCTTGTGGAAACCTCTTTTGTTACAACCATCCATCTGATCAGCGATCTTAGGGTGGAGTGGGAGCCCTGGCAATGCTTTCATGTTACCTTCTGCAGGCCATTTACTGCTTGACCTTGCTACAGGGAAGTTTCCTGTGATGACTCAAGGCAGCATGGCTTTCTGAAGTCACAGCTGATGTTTTGTGAGGGTGTGTTGCTGTTGGGAGTGTGCTGATAAACAGTAGCTCATTTGAACAACTGTCTGTGTAAAACTTCTTATACTCTTCTGATAGCCTTGCTTTGTGAACAGGACTTAAAGGTGAAACGCAAGGGCTTTTACTAACCTCAAACAAAGCAAGAGAAGCTCTGCAGACAAAGTGCCTACCCATTTGATTCCCAGCACCCAAATTCCCTTAGGTAGTGATGATGCTCTGCGTTCTGGCAGAGGAATCAGAGTGCAGAGTCAGATCTCAAAAGGTTTGTCTCTCCTGCTGTGTTCAGAGCATCTTACTCAACCACTTGTGTAATTCTAAAATTGCAAAATGCAAGCACCCTCCAAATTTTTAGCGGAGTCCAACCTAAAGAGGCATCTCTTGCCTTGTGCAAGGTGGAAATGCTTTTTAGGAGGTGGTGCTGGAAGTGCAATAAATGATCGTACTCTTTGTACAGGAGATTCTTCTTCACAGAACCCTGCTGAGCCATGCTGAGAGGCTTATTACCAGAGTCAGTTTAACTGAGTCATGATTTCTTCAGAAAGGGATTCGGCTGTGGGAGAACAGCTTTAGGTTATACACATGTAAGGGGAGCTTAGTTTTTGTAAATATGCTCAGCAGCGCAGGGGATCACAATGAAACGCCAGCAGCTAAAAGTCATACTCATTTAGTGACTGAGGACATGCGAGAAAGATTTAACTGCCCGCTGGTGTGTGCCTGTGATCATTTTGCAGGGGCAAGATGTGAGGCAAACACTTTTGATGGGGAACGTTGTTTGTATGGAGCTCTGAGTGATGCCATCCGACGTCTGCTGAAGGAGTACAAACAGATCACGGCAAAGTGCATGAGGAGAGACTACTATGATGTCTTCCTACAGCGGTAAGCAGTTGCGACAGCTCCGTGTGAGACGCCCTCTGTCATCCTTCCTTAGCTGTTAACCAGGATATTCAAGCTCTCTGTTAAGGGCAGATCTGAAAGGCAACTCACCAGTACCCTGTCTCATTCCTGGGCATGGAGAGCTTCCTAAGGGATGTTCCTTTGGGCCCTAAGGGATGACTTTCAGGTATGCGTGCATTTAAAATATAACCTCCGGTGACCTAGGTGTGGACTCCAGGGCCAATAGAAAGCTGGCTTTTATAATGCAGAAGCACTGGACTATCATCCTCCATTGTCAAACCAACATCAGATCACTAAAACTACTTCGTGATTTAGGATCATATGTCAACTGAAATAAAATTTCAGGCCTGAAGTGCTATAGTCAATGAGCTGAGATTTCCAGCAGTGATAATGGATGTCTCATTTCTGAGATGGAGCAGCGGAGGAAGTCTCAAACTGACTTATGGGGACGGTGCTCTTCCAGTTCACTAGAATAAGTTAATTTTAAGATGTTTCTGAAAGTTGCATGTCACACATTGTAGTCTTGGCCTAGAGCTTGAGAAGCAGCCTGACTTGCTTTAGGAGTAGAGGAATAGTGTTAATATTTTCTTCCTGTTTTTCTACTCTGGCAGTTCTGATGTTTTTACACAGACTTGTTTTTTTGTTCTTTTTTCCTTCCCATTGGACTGACTTAAAAAAATAACCCAACAAGGTTTCGTCATCTGTGTCCTCAAAATTAGAGAGCAAATAAGCCCTAGAAGGATCTGACAGTCTTTCTGTTACTACAGAATCCTAATTTTTGAAGCTGTGGAGAAAGAGGGGAGGAAGAAAACTCATTTAACTGAGTAAAATCAGATTCTACTTTTCCGGGATGTAGAATTTTGCAGGGTGATTTATCACTTCCCCTGGTGAGTTTGTGGCTCAGATGATGCAGAGTTGAGCTCACGTGAAAACCAAAATGTGCTCTTTTCTGCTTCTCATTCCAAACACATCTTGCATTAAAGTTGAAGCAAAGGGCAACAGTGGAGGGCAAAAAATAAACATGTAACTGCTTTTTTTTTGTTTTGGTCAAGACACTAGTGGGAAGGATGTTCTAGTGGCAGGAGATGGGGTTGGCATTCAAGACCTTGCTCTGGCATCATGTTCTTGTGTGACCCCACACTTTTCTGTGCACCAGCACACACTCTCTGGAAGGAGTACGATGTGTGCCCTCTGCCTGATCTGACCTCTCGGAGATGTTGGTGAGGGTATATGTGCAAGAGGTGACGGGCGTTAGGAAACACTGGTGGTGGTTCCCATAGGCTCTAGAAGGAGGAATCTTGTTTGTTTTGGGTTTTTTTTTTTTCTTTTAAAGAACGAGGACGTAGGCGTGCAGTTACAAACAATGTATTGTCTCTGATGTGGTAATTGCCTGTGTTTTCATGTAACATCCTTCCTTCTTCTGAGGGTGAGTGATATCAAGGCCTCTCCTATTTGCTGCATGGTTAAAGTACGTACACTGACAGTGTCCAGAGAGCAGCAAAGCTGCATCTTACTTTGTAGTGGGGTAATTCTTTTTCAAAGTGTGTGCTTCTATAGGGCTTTTTGTCATCTGACAATTTAAAAGCAGAATTAACCTCTAGAGATATGTTGGGGGGGCAACGATTTCCTCTTTAAAATCTATTCCCTGTCATGAGGTGTTCACCTGAGGCAGGAAGGTTTCATTGTCCAGCCTCTGTCTTGCATTAATGAAAGTTCTTTGAGTCACTGAAGGGACTGAGAGATTCCAGTCTAGTGTGGGAAGTACCAGCCCCTGTGCTGGCCTTCTAACTGGGTGGGAAAAGACTGCAATGCCAAGAGGTATTTCTTCATTTAAACCTAGTTGTTTCATGTCCCCCACCAGCTTTACTGCATTCTTTCCTTTTTCATTCTTCAATGTATTCTCCCTCTCTGTTCCTTGCAGGTTGCTGGATCAGGGTTACCAAAGCGACATCATCTTCATTGTTCATGGCAAATCCTTCTGTGCCCACCGCTGCATTCTCAGCGCTCGCAGTGCCTACTTTGCGGAAATGTTTGAGACCAAATGGAAGGGGAAGAACATGATAGTGTTGAAGCATCCACTGGTGAGCAAGGCTGTGCTTCCAGCTCTTTCTTTTCCTGTTTGAACTGGGTGAGAAAAGTAAGTAGGAAGGACAGTTTGAGGGTTAACTTCCACAGTGAATAGCTCAGAATGACCCTAGTCAAGGAGGGGGGCTTGTAGAAGCACTTTATGTGGTAAAATAGCATCTTATTCGGATAACAAAAGGGTGTAGACTGCTTACTTCCCCTTTGTCCCCTCTGTCATGGGCTCAAGTATCTTAATTAATTGCAGTAGCAGGTAGCTGTTACCATCTGCCACCTGCGTCACGACTCCTCTGTGGGATGAGTTGAATCTGTCTTAATTCCTGGTGGGCAGGTGGTCTGTAGTGAAGACATTGCTGCCATAATTGGCACTAATTGAGTTCCTTTTGTTGTCTTGCTGCAAGAACTAAATAGGTCATAAGTGCGTTCCATCCATTAATCACCAATACTCTGGCATATGTTTCTATAGCTTGATTGTGGCTGTGCAAAACCTCTCATGACAAACATAGTTCCAGTTTCTCAGGATGTTACTTAAGGTCTCTTCTTTATACAAGAATAAGTCTTTCCTCTCAAAAAGAAGAGTTGGAAATGTTTGCGACCAGTGAAAGACTGGATTTTACAGAGCCTATCTTATAACAGTGTCTTTGGGGCACCTCCATTAGTCAGATTCTGTCATCTGAGGCACACGGAGTAGGACAGTTGGTGCGTTTGAAGAGCTGTGTGAGCCAGGTAGAGTTGCAGCATTAGTTACACAAGGAGTAAGGAAATGGGGTGCAGGGTGTGAGTTGCGGTTTAAGTGGGTTTTTTTTTACTTGTTCAGGATCCTGTTCATATCCAGGCAAGTTTCAAGCTTGTTATTAAGTTTCTGGAAAATCGAAAGGTAACTTTCTCATGTTTTATTTCAGATTAATCCAGCGGCCTTTGGCTCTCTTCTGCAGTATCTATACACAGGTAAGTGATGCACTGTGTAGTGTGTGTACTCGTGGCTGGTGGGCAGCTGTCTGTGCCTCTGCCCTTGTGCTGTTTGGGTGGCACAGGCTCGCAGACAGAGTGTTTGGGCACGTGAGTCGCCAACACATCCTCTCTACTGGCAGAGTGGGAGAATGTGAGCAATCTCCGGCTCTTGCAAGTTGTTTGTACCTTTTGCCAGTAGTTGTACTGCCAAAAATTATACAATCTATTAAAAAAAATCAGCTTAGTTTGATTGGTTGGATGGATGTGGAGAATGTATTTTTAACTTAAGGAAGGTAAACCTGTCATCTGGCATAACAATCTCCTAAAGTGGTAAAAAGCCAGGTTTGCGTGTAGGACGTTTTCAGTCTGGCAGACCTGAGCAGTGCATGTGCCAAATGCTTTGACTACTTTCTGATATTTTTTTCTGAACAGAAGTTGATCCTAAACCTTCTATGAAAGTGCAAAATGTTATACTGTAGGCATTCTAAGTGCTGAACTATTTCAGGCCAGGAGGTGGTGCCAGAAAATAGCTTTATCTTCAAGGCTTTCCCTGCCCCAGTCCAGTGTTTTCAGAAATGTTCCTTGCCACGTTTTCCGTGATGGCGAAAGATTCTGGGATGACAGCTGGTGAACCTAAAGTCTTTTCTTACCCAAAGCAAGGTAGCCAGTGGTGGCAGTCATGCATGCTGCTCTTGTGCTACTGCTTTTTCTTCTCTGAAGGAATTAGACGTTTTTTTGGCAACCCTGTTTAGTCATCGGCCTCTGGAATGAAGTAATTAGGGTAGACACTGGAAAAGGGGAACATGAATTAGGTGCCAAACTGAGATTCGTCAAAGTGATGGGTGGTGGGTTACCAAGCCTTAGCTTCTTGGACTGAGTTGTAACTGGATGCTGAAAGTGAGGCAATGTCTCTAATTGAAATTCTGTGTCTTCATGTCTGCAGTCCTTAATTTTTGCCATTTTTACACTTCAGTGGTACGGGTTAAAAGAGCTGGCTGCGTTTCTTCTTGGCAGGTCGTCTTGACATCGACGTAGAATATGTAAGTGACTGCAAGAGGTTAGCCAAGCAGTGTCGGCTGCAGGACCTCATAGATGATTTGGAGACAAAATGTAAAAAAGTCTATGAATTTGGTAAGTATTTAACTTGCTATTGGCTCTGCTGTGCCTATGTGCCTTTTCAGGGAGAAAGAGGAAAGTGTGATGGTGCATGTTTCCTGGTGCCTTTGGGGCTTCTAGAAAATGATTCTGTTGGGGAATTCCTACGTTTGCGTGATCGTTTTCAGTGATGGGTTCCCTGTAAGGCAGCTTAGTGGTTTCTGACACATGCATGTTTATTATCTATATTGAATGTTTTCATTATAGTAGAGCAACCATGACAGCAGGATTTTGCTGAGGTTGCCAGACATTCAGTGGAGCACCGTGGGGTATGTTGGGAAGTGCCTTTCAGCAGAGAGCTTGTTTAAATCCCTGAGGAGATAAAATATGTACAATTAAAAGTCATTTTCTGTATTTATTTGACCCCTAACCTAAGTAAAAATTTGATAATTGGTACAAAATAGATGCAGAGAGATATAATGCTTTTTTTTTTGAAGCAGAGAAGTATTTCTGAAAGCACATATGTGTTAAACCTTCAGTGACATAATCCTCTATTTAAGGGCTTTTTGTTATCCGAAGAGCTTGTGATCTAATCATGACATCAGCTTATTGCGTGAAAACTAACAGTTGGAGTTTGTCATTCATCTCCTTAGTCCAAGCAGTGTTAGTCATTAAGTAAACAAAAATTATCTGGTAACAAAACCTTCAGGCTGAAAACATCTGATTCTTATTGCATTCTGCGAGTTAACTGCTTTATTTTAATGAAGTTAATTTTGGTTTGAGAAGAGAATCTAGTCTGTAGCTTTTAAGTCAGTAGCATTTTTTTCCTTGATATAAAAAGTGAGGATGGAGCTATTCCACCTTTCTGTTTTGATGTAGTTCTGTCTTGAATGAGTTCTGATTATTCACCCTCCTGCAGTTGCTGGACTTAGCAGATACAGACAGTGTTTCTGGCTCAAGAAATTCCTCATCTGCAAACCACATGGAAGATATGACCATGTGTGTGTCTCCCCTTAGGGAGCTGCAGTTTTTTAGTGCTGCTTGGCTACAGGGTAACCATGGTGTAGCTGTTCCCACCTTGACCAAGGTGCAAGTCCTTGTGGAAGCTGAATCGTAACTCTTACCTCAGCCATGTAAACACAAGTGTAAACGTGCATCAGAAGAGATTAGAAATGCATTTCTTGATTTCTTGCTACAAATAGTGTAAGATAACTGTTTGTGTATTAAATAAGTGGTGGTGAATACTATGAATAGAAGATAAAATCTATTAAGACAATCAGGTAAATAAATTTATCTTGTGGCATCTTTTGATAATAGAATCATCCAGTGAAATGCTGGAGATCTTTTTCTGTTGTTTTTTCCTTTTTATCTTTTCCTCCCAAGGTCTTAGACCCTGGAGGCAACCACTCCACGTTAATACATCAAGTTAAAAATACCATATGAGATTGTGGGAGGAAGGTAAGGTGGATAGCTTGCCAGCTGTCTGAAGCCATTGTATAGTGTGTCATTGGCAGCTTAAGAATCATGAAGTCTAGCGGTTAAATTTGTGCACTGCAAAAAAACCACTGACTTCTTGGTGGTATTTATACGTAGAAAATGGTGAAGTAATGTTTCAGGTTGGTTTGAAGTTTCAGAATGTCCTGGTTTGAGCTAAACAGAACCAATTCTGTTTAGTGATTTTACTTTTCAGCCAAGTCTCTTATAAGAGACTGTGCTTTCTGAAGTTCATAGCTTGTTACTTCCAAGCTCCACGTGGAAATGTAATACGAACTCCTGGATGGCACCAGACAAATAATTTCTGTGTTCTTTGGGAGAGAGCAGTTGTTTTTAGTTTCTAAGGCCCGACAGAAGACCTAATCAAAGAGTGGTATAAAGCACAAGTACTAGGCTTGATTTTTATTTATGACAGGTTAGATTCAGATAAATGGAGGTAACTGCTGATAGGTCTGTTAAGCCTGTTTCTCCTATCAGATCTCACGTGGAAGCCAGAACAAAATTGATTCTCCAGAAAGTAATACATAGAAGTATTATGGAAGTTAAAAATCTGGCAAGATCTTAGATTGCATCATGTCTGGCACTTGACAGTGTGTTACTGTTCCTTCTAGTACGTTAGGAAACTCTGCTTGTTCAGAGTGCTTTCTGTGGAATAGACATCTTGTTCAGGTCTGTGGACCAGGGTCATGCCTTGCATCTGTATTACAGAGTTGAAATGTGCCTAATAAAACAACGTGAACTCAAGCCTGTGCAGCTCCAGTGGACAACTGCAGTCCTTGCAATCCCATTATCTAGAGTTAATCAACATTTCAAAAGCACTTAGTGTCTTGGCATGCACAGACAGTAGTTTAGGAAAACCCTGAAGAGGATGACCCAGTGCCTTCTGTTGCACCCGAGTAGACTTCAGTGTGAAAGCTTGCTGTTTTCCACCACATGCGTGTTGTAGCTATAACAAGGAACAAATGTTGCCGTGTTTGGAAGAGCTCAGACAGTTTGTCCAGATTAAGCCGTAATCCATTAGAAGTGTAGGTATTTGAAAATAAATGTTCTGCAGTTATTTCTACAAGTTTTAGGGCAGAAAGGTTGAGAACAAGGTTTGAGATGCTTGCCTTCATGGCAGAGGCTCTGGATGTGCAGTATCTGTGGTTATGGCATTGGGAGGAGGATGTTTAAAACAGGTAGCTGAGGGTGGCATCATACTGGAAAGGTTTGACAGTTTGGTGGGGAGTTTTGTGGCTCTTATTTTTTTATGGTGCATTGGCTCAATTGAAGCAAAAGACGGCAAAGAAGTATTGAGTAATAAAACAAAGGCAGCCGATGAATTGGTAGGTGACACATTGGTAGGTGACATTCTGTGCTATACAGCTGGGCTAGACTGGGAAGAGAGACAAAATCCTCCATTCTCAGTTGTAGTTGGGTTACTTCTTCCAGCTCCTTGCACTGTTTATGTTGCTCTTTTCAGAAAACACTTCATTCCTACTTCCTGTAGGAAAGTGATGGTCCTTGGTGCTTGCTTGCAGCCAAAAGCTTAGTCATGTTCTGTCACTTTGATTTTTATGGTTTCTGTTAGAAGGCACCAAATGCTGTGCTCTTGGATTTGAGAGGTGCAGTGTCTGAAATATCTCACGATAGATTTTCTTCTCAGACAGATCGCTGTTCTTTCATGACACTGTGAAAGTGCACAGATGCTTTGCAGATCCCAAGAGAAAGAACTATTTCCCTTGACTACTGCTTAAAACTTGCTGGGTCCATTAGTGCTCACAGAGCCTGACTGATCTGGTGACTGTTCTAACAGGAACTACACAAATATAAACGATTCTCTCTGCCATAAAGAATTTCTAATTGCACAGTGAGAAATTTCCTTCTCTCACACTGGCCTGTAAGTGGACAGGGCTCTCTGCGAAAATGCACTCAGCTTTGATTGTGTTGGTCCTCATGGCTTATTTACCCTGGAAGTCATCTATCTGAAGGTACCTTTTAGTGCTAATACAGCACTCCTTGCTGGTGCAGCTCTGAGTGTCGCAGTGATGCTACCTGCCTACCTTGTATGAGTAGATTATCCTTCCCTTTCCAGTGTCTGTCTGGGCTGTTCAGCCTGAGTGAGGTGCAGTGGTGCCATATCGGAAGGGTGCAGCAGTAATGAGGGGGAGGGGGCGGAGAACTTGTTTTGTGGCACATCATGGTCTTGTTTCACCCACGGCCCAATGGAGTCTTCTGATGGAGCTCGTGTAGCGCTGCAGAAAATGTCAGAAAAAATGAGGTCTCAAGGTGGTGTGATTCACCTGCGAGGGGTTTCAATGCAGTGAATCATGCCTGTCAGCTTCTTCTGAGCGATGCAGCGTGGAGTCGCTTAACTCGTTTGTCCTTGAGAGTTAACTCGGTGTCCCTCTGACTCCCAACAGCATCTCAAGCGTTTCCTCACCACAACCTTGCATTTTCCGGTGGTGGTCTCTGTTTTTTCACATGCTTCTCTATACCAGGGACTCATGAATGTCTTGCATATTCCAGTCTGCACCTCAAAGCTTGCTGAGCTGAACACGAACCTGAGGTGGTGGACTGTGGGAGGCAAGTGTCCAGAAAGAGGAAAGGCTGCTCTGGCAGGAGAATTGTAACACAAGCTGGCTGTACTTGGGGCTGCCGCTCATTTCAAGTTACGGAGGTTGGCTTCAATGAGCTCCCCAGCAACGCTGGCGGTAGCAAGTCCACAAAAGTGTGACTGTGTGTTTTGCTTCCTCATTATTAGAGTGTTCAGTTTTGTAGGCTGATAGGGGAAGGCAGGCCAGCACACTAGGACTGAAAAGGCAAATGAAGTTGCTATCGCTGTGTGGTTTCTTTGATCTATTTGGTGGTAGTGGTGCTTACTTAATGTTTGCAAAGAACACAGGCACGCTCAGGAGTCTGGGTGTTTTGGGGATCTTTGTGCTTTGAGAATCTACAGGTAGAGGGTAGAGGACAGACTCGGGTGCGCGTAACTTACTCCCTAAACAAGAACAAATCCCTTTGTTTCCTGCAGTGAAATTAGGATGGCACAGCTGAAATGGGACCCATGAGAGCTTGTGACAAAGCAGAAACGAGTGGAAGCAGCTTTATTTTAAGTAAATACTCCCTCGCATGGGCGCCACCAGAGTTGACACTGACATTGGTAGCGGTGGTTGCCTGGGGAAGGCATCCTATGAGTGGCTCCTACAGGGATCGGGGCAGCCTCATCAATAGTCCCCAACTGTAATTGATGCCAGTGATTGCAGAGAGCAAGTTGGGCTTGAAATATGCTTGTGGCAACTTTGTTTTGCCACAGTTTCTATTCCAATGCAAGGGATCAGGTGGAGGATTCAGGAGGGACAACACCACGTGCATCCACTCCCAGCCCTGCTCACCAGCTGCACTGAGGGGTGCTGTATGCGTGTCCACATAGAAGAATCACATGTGTTTTACAGTAAAAGATAATCAGCAATAGTACTGATTTTTCCTACAGTGTCTGTCTTTTCTGTAAATGGGAGAGAATGTCTGTAGAGGAATTTAGGCATCTACTTTTTTTGTTTTGTGTTTCTTTTTTTTTTGCTTCTTCCAGTCTCTTCCAAGCCAGGGACCTGTGTGAAAGTGCTGACGATTGAGCCCACAGGTAACTGCCGGCTGCAGGAAGATCTGGCTCTTCTAGCAGACTGTGCGCTGCCAGCCGAACTGCGGGTAGGGAGCATTTATACTTCTTCGGGACTGTGTGGGGCTGTGATACCTGTTCATGTGTGTTCGGTTGTGTTCTCCCCATTTGAGTTTAGTGCTTGCTCATTTGCTGGTGCTCCAAATGCTGAAAGCCTTTTATTGCTTGGAAATGTTGTAAAGTTGTTTAATGAGGCTGCCGGTGCTGGTCCTTTCCCTTGGATTTTTCACCCAGCAGGGAGACAAAACCCTTGTAATGTGATTTGTGAGGGTTTCCCCACTGACTGCGATGGGTTAAGAGTTGGCGCCCAGCTTTTTCCTTCCCTCTGCCATGCTGCCTGAGTATTAGGCATTGACACCCAAAGGGACATGTAGGTGGAAGACAGCTTGCTCTGCTTGCTTGCTAGGAACTGACACCCTGCAGTGGAGAGGTGCTTTCAAATTTCCAGCAGAAATGTGAATTGCTCTGAAGTAAATTTAACTTGATTGGCAATAGATTTGTTTTTTATAACTATGTCTTGTTGACACTTAAAAATAGCCCACAGACCACAGGTTGATGATCACTATGTTAAAATACTATCAGTATTCTCAGTTAGGCTCGTATATGTGGATCTTCTCTCTCAGAACAGGATAAATATTAGCAGTCTTATTCTCTCTGCATCTGCCGTTTTCTCTAATATCAGCAGATTCACTTTACTCTTATGTCTGTCCTTTTTGCCCTCTTTCTTGGACCAGCCACTGAATTTAATAAAATGAAGTCATTTTAGGTGGCTCCCGTGTCCAGAGGCTGGATGACTGAGTGATGTGGGAAAGTATACTGCCTTTTTTGGTTTTGTCCCCTGCCAAATAGACCTGCCTGCTGCAGAGAGCGTATGTGTGCACGTGTGTGGGTAAGATTTCCCGTGTTTCATGCTGGATTTTGGCAAATGCATTTCTCTTGAGTACTGAACACTTTACAGAGGGAGTTTTTCTCCATCATGTTTCCATCTACCAATGCAGAAGTCTTTCCTATGTAGCCTGCCTCCCCCAAGTAACTGTGCATTTTTTTGTTTCTTTCAGTGTGCTTTTCTATATGTCTGCAGGCTTTAAAGGGAGATGAATACTATAAATAAGCCTCAAATTTACCTCCCCAAAAATTAAAAAATATCAAAGGCCTCAAAACAGTGAGATATACGTTAAATTTAAATTCACTTCACAAATAAAAAGAGTTCTTTCTGTTTGATTACTTGTTCCCAGACCTTGATGGCGTGTTCCTGTTGGGTTAAGCTTTTTTTCTCAAGGGTTGGAAACACTTTTTAATTCTTCCATGCAGGATAGGAATTGGAAGGAAAACATGAAACTTGGAATAATGCAATCATCTGCCAGCACTGTGAATGGCTCTGTGAGCTGTAGTTTTCTTGTCGTACTCATAGATCAGAATGAAAGCAGTTACAGCAGCATTAGACTTGCTGTGGCTGTAAAAGCTAAGAGGGCATGGGCACACGCCTGTTCGCTGGAGAGTTTGCGTGCCCTGTACTAACACAGGTGCTTTGTTTAGGCCTGATAAATGCTGAAAGATTCCTGGTTTTCTCTCTCCAGATCTTCTTTTTTGTTAACTCATAAAGAATAATTGAACAAAGCTCTTCATCCTTTTGCCATTTATGTCTCATCCTAATGTTTGCAAGTTGTTAAATTCTGTGAATTTGGCATCTTTGTTCTGGGGCAGAGGAATCGCACCTGCTCATTCTTACACGGTTTGATGCCCTACAAGGAAGAGTATGCAAGACGTGTAACCTAAAATGTCAGAGACAACTGAATAGTCACGTACAAACACCCGTCTTCTCGAGAGAAACGTGCATTTTTTTTCCCAGCCTATGCAGAACAAAATAGGTATTTAGCTTCTGGATAAAAGCCAGCGTTTCAAGAATTTCCCAAGAGATGTTCTGAGCTGCTACATGTAAAGCCATATTGCATGCAATGGGGATGTATACAACATTCCATTTCACTATAAACAAAGAATTTGTGTATGATGTCTCTTGTACTTGAATGATGCAGAAAACTCTATGCATCCTAATTTCACAGTTCAGTCATATATGTCTACACTAACATTTGATATCCAATCACAGTTCAGTGTGAGTTTTTAGAGTGAGAACTATCTATTCTTTGAACTCCTAAACGCGTTTAGTGTTTCTCATTCTTGATTATACTCAAAAGATTTTTCTCTTTCAGTGTTTGTTTTTAAAAGTGTGGTTGTTTTCTTTATTTTGCTTTAAACTAGTAATGGCCAGAGCTTTTCTGACCGCAACAGCTGCTTGCCTGGTTTATTGCGATCAAGTTAAGCAATGACAGATTTGAATAAAATATTAAAAAAAAGCCAGGTGACTGTCAAAAGCCGTGTGGCTTTCCACTGTTGGTCTGCCTAGCTCTTCATCTCAAATCTGCCAGGTGACCTCTGAGTTACAGACTCCAGGGCTTGCAGCCTATGAGCCTGTAGCACATCATTTCATTGTAGCTGGTTTTTCATTACCTTTTAACTGAAATCTTACTTTCCAAACCAAGATGGAATCAGACCTAAAAGGGTCAGAGTTTGCCATAAAATAAATACCATTCTCTCCATCTGCGTTGACATTTGGTGTGGCTGCAAAAAAAAATGTTGACCATTTGTGAGTTTGAGGGTAAAGTTAAATCTTGTAATTCGTGGAGAGAACAGTTTGAAACAAGTAGATGAGTTCCAGCTTGTCTCTGCACCTGTGTGGTGCCATTGTCCGTGGCAGTTATTCCTGTGCTTTGCTCTGCTCATTTGGCAGAAGCAAATTAGCGGAACTATTTACAACATGCTTTCAAGTATTATTATTTTTTTTTTTAAAAAACAATCCTCTTGCAACTGGTGATGTGCTGGTAATCTTCTCTTGGATCACTAACCGCTGTATTTTGTGTTGTAATTTATTTACAGTTTTCTTGCAGAAATAGTCTGGCCAAGGTACAAATTGCTGCCACTGATGTGTTTTGTGTGTTTTTGCCTCCAGCAATGTTTCTGGTCAAGCTCTAATAGTATATCCGTAGCAGCAAAGACTTGGTCCCCTACCTGTGATGACTGGAAGATCCTGTGAATGTTCAACCAGTCTTGTGCTATAGAGTCGTTGAGAATATTTCTATATGGTGAATGAGTTACTGTGCATGTGTTTGCACCTCGTGGGCTTGACTGTTTTGTGCTTGCTGGGCGACGTACTTAACTTGGCAGCTGTGCTGTGCCTGGACAGAGGTGTGCTAGGGGGCTGCCTGAATGGAGGAGGGGTGGAGGACTAAGCCAGTTTTCTGCAGGGAGACCCTGAAAGGGAGATTAAATTCCTCAAGCGTGACAAGGGAGGAGAATAGAAGTAGTAGAGATTTAAAAGGGAAGTAAAAAGGAAAAGTCTGCAAAACCACTTCATGCCGAATAGGAGGGACAAAGACATAAACCTGCTTTTGCGGTAGGAATTGGAAATGACCTTGTAAACCTGAGCATCAGAGCGAGAGCCAAAGAAGGCTAGAAACAGGAAATTGAGTCTGGAGGAGTTTGCAATTTGGGAGACAAACTCAGAGACAAATAAAACTCCTATTTCCATTCTAGAGGGATGGATTCCTTTTTAAAGATTTACTTTTGGACAATGAAAGGGAAACAAAGAAGGGATGCACGTAGGAGATGTGGAGTTTATGTCTCAGATAAAATTCTTGTGCTACAGAGCGGCATCTTATCAGAGCCTGTTTCTAGGTTTGCTTTACCTGTAATGAGCCTGGGAAGTTGTAGCCAGGAAAGTCCTGTTGGAATCTCTAGAGGGGGGCATGGGAGCAGTGGGGACAGCAGCAAGGCAGAGGGAGTGGGCAGCTGGATCATGGCTACTGCTCTTGGCAGTGCGATGCCACAAAGAGTGTGGCTGCAGATCCCCAGGCCTTGGGTTTGTGCGTTGCCTTGAAACACGAGACACAGACAACAGCAAAATAGCAGCCTGGGGAGTCTACAGATGGAACAGTTTGATCTCATCTTCAGTGCTGGAGGTGCCCTTTGCGTTTCAGCTGTATGAAAAGCAGGTAATAGATCATATGGGGAGTGTTCCTTGAGTTGCTTCGTCTCGTCTGAGAGAGGAGTTCCCCGTCAGGGAAGGACTCAGAGGAGAGAGGTGCTTTGGGGAGGCAGCAGCACTGCGAGAGCCACGTGCTCAATTTGAACGTCACTAGGCTTACTCTCCTGTGATTAGGAATCAGAAGCTGCCAAATGTTGCTGTGGGCAGACAAAGAGCTTCTCAGATGGGTCCAGATTGCCTTGTTCAGTGGTGGTGTGAGCTTTTGCCAGCTTGGTGCCTTGCCACATCTTAGAACCTGTTTTGTGAGAGAAACCTCACTGCTGCGGACTGAGCTTGACTGAGAGGACCAACCCGGAGGGTTGCAGGCTGTGTCTTTGTTTAGTTTGGGAAGGAGGAGCCATCTGGCTCCTCAGTAAAGCTGGAAGACAGTTGCTTTCACCTCAGGTGGAGGCAGGCCTGTTGGAAATGGTGCTTAGGTAGTCTGCGACTGGGAGACTGATCTTCACAGTCAGCCCAGGGTTTTCCCAGGGGCAAACCTGGGATGTCCCTTTCCTGGATGAGAGGCAGTGGTAATAAACTCCTTGGCCCAGGCAGCTCAGGGGCATGTGCTTGAAAACAAGAACCGGGGGAAACTTTTGCTTCTGGAGAGTGCTTACATGACTGTGAATATAAACTTTTTATTATAATTGAATTACCTGGTATATAGGATAAGGTGAAATTGAAATTATTTGGAAGTGTCACTTGAAAATAAGGTAATGCAGTTTGCTGGTTTTTGTGTGTGCGTCTGTGCTTTCTTTGTTGGCATGTGGGACTGGGAGGAGGTATGTTGATGTCAAAATAATTCATATTAATACTGCAACAGCACTATCTTTAGCTGCAAATCAAATGAGAAATTTAAAATGTGCTTTAGAAATGTTGGATTATTCAAGTGAGGCAGTAGCCAAACCATTTCAAAGTGACACGTACATGTTACCTATATTTCGTACCTCTGCCTGCACATTTGCACGGTAAAGGGCTAGTTCTGAGCTCTAGTATGCTTACGATACTCACTGCGTGAAGTAAACTTCACCTCTGTTTGGTTATCTGCTTTGTTAGGTGACACAGAAATGCTTTCCAGAGGTGTGCGGAGGGTCAGGGATTTTCCATGGGTAGGGGAGGCAGCTGAAATGTGTACTAGGAGTATCTCTATCAACATTTCAAGGACTTCAGTGCCTCACATGGAAATCTGTGTTCAGAGCACCTCTGGTGCTCCGCGCTATGCTGAGGGAATGTATGGATGGTTGCTTCTGGGAGGACCATGAAGTCCAAACTTGGGACCCTGTGTGTGTTTAAAGCACAGATGTTAAAGGTAGGGTTCTCTGGTTTATCTTTCAGGTGGGTTTTGGGGAGTTGCCGTTTGACAGCACCGACAACTTCAACAGTTGTCCCGATGTGTGTTTCCGGGTGGCAGATTACAACTTCTTGTGCCATAAGGTATGTGCTCGTGCTGCACCTCATCCTCCTCCCTTTATGTCACGAGTCTAATCTTCCACTCGTCCAGTGCTGGATGCGCTCTGGAGGACCAGCGTTGTCTCATCAGCTGGAAAAACAAAAGTCTTATTGCAGCTGGAAACTCTAGTTAAAGTATTTAACAAAACAGCAAGCTCTACCTTTCATGTAGAGGTGAGGAAACAAATTAATGGATCCAGCTATGGCACTTGCAGCTGCCAAATCTCCTACTGCTTGCTGGCTTGTGAGTTTGGTGTCTGGAGAGGGGAACGCTTGATCTGCAAGTAAACAGCAGTAAGAATGGATTTTAGGATCCAAGCTCAACTCAAACTCCTGCCCTAATTCCACGCTAATTTCAAATCTCTTAATCTTACAGATATTTTTGTGTTGTTGTTTTGAAGGTAGGCATGGATATGGAAGGTGTGGGAAAATGTTGGAGAAGCAGCTTCAAAATATAGGGAGAATCACAGTTACAGTCTGAACTTCCAAAGTATCTTTGAGCTGCTCTGGCAGCTAGTTGGTAGGACTGTGTGGTTTGGTGCAGATGCCAGTGCTTTGGTCTTTCTTCCCTCTACAGGCATTTTTCTGTGGTCGCAGTGATTATTTCAAAGCCCTTCTTGAGGACCATTTCAGTGAGAGTGAGGAGCTACAGACACAGCCCAGCATCCCTGTGGTGACTCTCCACAACATCTCAGAAGACATCTTCATCCGGGTTCTCTATTATATCTACAGTGATGATACAGAGGTGAGGCCAGCCGTGGAGACTTTCTTCCTGTGCTGGTTAATTTTGGAGATGTTCGCAGCAGTGTTTTCCTACAGCATCTGGAGGGGTGGATGTGTGTGGTTTCTTAAATCCCACTGCCCTACTCTTGCTACCTCACTTCTGTCTTAGAAGCCTGCTTATAGGACTTGCTGTTAGCTGGGCAGGGATCTAGTTTATGTGCGTGGCATTCAGGATACAGATCTGTAGTCTTTCATTTTATAATAAAAATCTGGAAATTAGGTTGCATGTTTTATGTTGACAGGATAAATTCAGGGCTTTGCAGCTTGCCCTTTTGGGCTCTGTGGAAGGATAAGGTGAGCAGCTGCCAGTAGATGGCAGATGGAACACATTTGGAGATGTGGAAAGGCCAAGAGATTCTGCTTATTTACTCTTGGCATCATACTCCACTTTTCCATTTGTAGCAAGTCATTATTTCCGCTCTTACTTATTGCTGGAGTGGGCAAAGGTTTTGCTGAGAGACCAGTGCCTTGCTGTGCTCAGTATTGCAAGCAGAAACAAAATGGGCCTAACCCACCTAGTTTTCAGACTAATGGAATGTGCAGCAAATCCCAGCGCTTAAGCGGCTTCCTGCTTTGGTTTTGTGGCAAATGCTTTCAGCAGGTCTAGCTACGTGATGCCAGAACACAGTCTGGCATCAGGGCAGTGATCGGAGACGCTGCGGCACCTGCCAGTGTCAGTTCTCCTGAGCAGTATTGGTGCTCTGGGTTAGGTGCCACATACAGAGAGCGCACGCAGCTGTGACCTTGTTTCTGCTGATCTGTTCACCTCTGAGTAGCGGCAAGGGATGTGCAGTAGGGAGAGAGGTGTTTAGCAGACAGCAAGGGCAGGATTGCCATTGGTATGCCAGAGAGCAGATGCTTTGCTTGTCTGCACTCTCTCCTCTGCTGCACGCTGAAAGGGCAGGCGGAGAGCGAGAGGAGCACCCTGGGGTTGTGAAGATCCTCCTGACCTTGTGACTGCACTGCAGTGTGACCCTGTTCCCTTGCATCTCTCCAGTCTGCCTGCACTCCTTGGATGGCTCACAGGAGAGATGTTTCCCAAAAGCCATCCCTTTCCAAGGGGTGCCCCACGTGCCCTGTCTGGACTTGGAGCGGGAGGACAGACCAACAGCCAAGCATAGGAGTTGAAAGAGTCTTGCTCATGTGTTTTCTATGCAGAATGGTGCATTGCTTGGATTTCAAACTGAGCAACCAAGATATGAGCTTCTGCAGAGAGTTCGTCTGTCATGAAAAACTACCAAGAAAAATGGTCAGGAAGACAGGTATAGAGCTCAAGTTCCACACTTACATGTGGAGTGTTGCTGGGTTCCTCCAGCCAAGTCTCAGCACTCTCAGTTCTTTTCCCAAAGGATTTATATGTGCCTCTGCCATATAGTAGCCACAGTGTTCGCAGGCAGAGTGTATGCAGAGGACAGAAAGGGCTCCAGGCAGAAGGAGGAGTTGCCAATCAGAATACTTGTGTGGGTTCAAGGGGAGCTTTTGGAGGAATGTTTGTCAGGCAGTTGGGGGCTGCTGCCATCAGTACTACCAACTCAGACGCCTCCAACTCATGAGATTCCTGGAGGGTATGAAAGGACAAAGCAGCACTTGATTAATAACCCCAAGAGCTTTGTTACACCCCTGTGGCACTGCAGCACTGGTGGCCTGCCTGTGGTACATCTTGCATCCTTCTGCACAGCTGTTGCAGGGTGTTACACAGCTGAGACTTCTGCTGTGAGTAGTCTCTCCATACACTGGTGAGGACAGCTGTAGGGGAAGAAATAATCGGCCTTTTGCAGTTGTCAGAGTGAACAACCACACGTGTAGATGTGGACAGCAGTGGTTTTGCTGCTGGCCACTTACCAGGGCAGTGGACCACACAGCACCAGAGTTACCATTCCTCAATCTAGACCAGTGTAACTTGGTCTCTAAATACAAGTGATCTCTCCTCCTCCACAGCCAGGGTATGCTGCATCCTGCAGATTTGCTGTTAAAATAGATGTGGGTAACTGTGCTCTTTGCACTTCACGTTAGCAGGAACAGAACTGTGTGGAGAGAGACTCTAGTTCCAGGTTACTGACGCAGATGGCTGACTAAAATAGGATTTGCCCAGCCAGGGGGAAGAGACTGAGTGAAGCTGGAGGTGGTGCCTCCAACATTCTCTACAGCATTTTTTTTTATCCTGAGATCACTTGCCAAAGAACAAAAGTACCCGAGAGGGAAATGGGAGGGTGATTCTCTAGCTCAAGAGCCTAAAGATGTTAAAGGCCATTCACAACAGTGTAAGCTTGAGCATCTGGTGCATGAATTTAGATCAATTTGAACGCCTGTTAAAGCTCAAGTAGTAGTTGATGTGCAGAGCCTGTTCCTTACCTAGCTGGGCCTGTCGACTCGGGGTGCAATTTTCTGTCCTTGAGTGTATCTCGGTGCCAGAGAGGTTGTGCTGGCTGAGTTAGCAGAGGGAGTGCGAGGAAGACACTTCAGAGAATTTTGCACTTTTTTCACAAGCTCCAAGGTCAGCAGTATAAAATGGGAGGAAAAGTCCTAGTGGGTACAAGGTGCTCTTTTCTGCCAGCCTGTTCCACTTGTCTCTTTAAAAGGCTTTCAGTACCTCTGGTGAAAGCTGCCTCCTTCCACTGCCAACACCAAAGATTTCTTCCCAGCCTGCTTTAAGGCGCACTTCAGTGTTTCAGCATTGCTTTATGCTTAGCTATAGAGGGATTAGCTGCAGCATGGCAAACTTCTTGCTTTGTGCTGAGCAAGCTGCCTCTGCAGCATTTTAAACCCCTCTGTGGTAACTGATTGGACAACCTGGCCCTCAAAGATTGAGCTCCTGTCTCTCTGTAGTACTGTTAAGACTTGTCCGGTAGCAGGCCAAACAGTGCTTTAGGGAGTCTCTGCTAAAACACAAGAGAAGAAGGCAGTTTGCCAGAGACTAGTGAATTGGGTAAGACTGGACAGTAATTCTCCTCTTTCCATTGCCAGCTGTCCCCGGAAAACGCCTATGACGTGCTGTGCGTGGCAGACATGTACCTGCTGCCTGGGCTCAAGCGCCTCTGCGGCAGAACCTTGGCTCAGATCCTCGATGAGGACAACATTGTCAGCATCTGGAGGATCGCAAAGCTGTTCCAGCTGACCCGGCTGGAGGACCAGTGCACGGAGTACATGGCAAAGATCATTGAGAAGGTAGCAGAAACACTCCCCTTGCACTTGCCACTCGTGCCCATAAATCTAATGGCGCAGTGAACCATAGATACAAAGGATTTAATGGTTCTGCTTTCATGTGTACTAAATGGTTGCCCTCTGGTTTAATGCGCTTCCTGAAAATGAGCCAGGGGTTAAGTAGCAAACACACGGTGAGTTAGCGCAGAGGATGAGGAGTGTGGCAGTACCCGATGTCACTGCAGTAAGCCAGATGCTGGTGGCTGTCAGCACATCTCTGTGCACTGTGGGATGAAAACCTTGCCCAAAAAGTTCTGCAAGTGCCGTGGGTGGGTGACTTTGACCGAGCTTTCAGTCACCAAGCCCAGAGCAACAATAGTGTTGCCCGAGTACACCAGCTGCAGCCTGGAGAACCCAATGGGGTGTGCAGGGGAGCTCTGTGCAGGTAATGGTTTTTGGCTTTTGCTGGGGGTAGTTCTTCCTGACATAATGATACAGCAAGGAGAAATCAGTGTGATCTCTACTCTCCTCCAGGTTGACGAATCTAACAGTAGGAGTTTTCACAGGGCAAATTTGGCTGTTGAACAGCCAGGAGTAATGAATCTAATAAGGAAGTTTTCTTTATGGCACTTCATTTAAGTGCTATCTTGAGTGATTATAGCTTGACGTTTCAGGACTTGTGGAGAAAGTTGCCGTGCAGAAGGATAAACTAGAATCTATGGGGTGTTTTTATCCTGAGACAGATCTTTTATAAATGGCTTGTATAGTTCACATGGGAATGTAACATTTTCACCTGCAGTTTGAAAGGTATGAAAATCTTTTTGGCTTGTGAAAACAGTGAAGGAAATTATTCTGGAGCTGTTACTTTGTTCAGTGTATAGCTTGAGGATGATAGACATGTCAGCACGCACCCAGATTCTGGCTTCTGAAAAACGGACTTGGTTTGAAAGGTGATGAATATCCCAAATAGTAATCGGGCAAGGTAGGGCATTGCTCATGTGTTCCCCTTCTCTAGTCTGAGTGGGAGTCCTCAGACCCAGCATTGACAATGTGCCTTCCTAAAGCGTGTTGGCAAAAATGGAGCCACCCCAGCTGTTCAGACACCAGCAGCTGCCAGCACCTTGTGGAGACAGCAGCAGGGAGAGATTTTGGCAATGTGTGTAGCATAGGGCAGGGCTCAGCAACCTGCCATGCCCAGGCACAGTTTAGTAGCATAGACAGACGGAAGCTGCCTCTCACCCTTCAGCACGCCACATGTTCCTGGGGAACTTGATGCAAAATCATTCATGGGTGACCTGATTCTGTCAGGCTGGGTGCGGAACAGAGCAGCTGCCGTGCTGATCTGCTGATCGGCTCTTGGTGGTGGAGCAGAGAGCCATGATGGGCCTAGAGTCATATGTGCCTCCTGGTTCTGAACTGGGCACGAGCACCCGCTGTCTTGCCTATTGCAAGACATTTCTGAAAAGTGTCTTGCAGCATCTCCTGGTTCCTGCTGGGGAGGCTTTCTGAAGGGAATGGTGTGAATATTCGTGTGCCCCAGTACCAGAACTATTGAGGCTTAGTTAGTGGGTATTACAGTGCACTGTTTGAGGTGCAGATTGCTTATAGTTGTAACTGTTTATTGTTGAGAGCATTGTGCCTCCTTAGGCTGAATGTCAGGATGCATCTCCAAGGGGTGTCTGTAGGAGATGTAGGAAGATTTGGGTCTCTGTACCCTTAGCATTCCCTTTTCTTCTGTGGGATCCCTCAAACAGTGGCTGAGCCCATTACATCTCTTTACCTGTCTTCTTGTCTTCCTAATGGTTCTCTTGTCCACTCTGTCCAGTTGGTGGAGTTGGAAGAGTTTGTGACTGCTGTGAAGGAGAATGCGGAGGCTGTGGAAGAACGGCAGGAGACTGACTCCATTCCTCTGGTTGATGACATCCGCTTCCACATCACCAGCAACGTGCAGACTTACAGCGCCATTGAGGAAGCCAACCAGAAACTTGAAGCTCTGGAAAACCTCCTGGCCAGTATAGGGCTTGAGTGTTGATGTGTGCAAACCCTGCCTGTCATATGCAGCCTGCGTAGCCCTCACTGGATTTGCCTGGAGTGCAAGAACATCCGAGTCTGAATGTCTCTCTTCCCCTTCTTTGTCCTCCTCCCCATCCACTTTCAGGCATGGTTTTAATTTATTTATGTCTAGACATTTGCATGTCTGGTTTGTGTTCGATTTTATTTTTTTTTATGTTTCCCCTTTCAGAAGTAGCTCTCAAAGCTCAGCCCAAATCAGTAGCTGCACCTTTGTACAATACCGTGTGGATAGGAGACTGCAAGCTGTTGGGAGTGGCCAGGGAGCTGTTCTCGAGGACTTGTTACTGCCTGATGTTAGCACCCATCCTGTTCTGTTGCCCAACAACACACTTCTAACACTGGTTCATGCCAGGATATTTGTTGAATTGCCACCAGCAGAGGAAGAAAACTGGATTAAATTCTCCAACTAAGTATACTGGAAGGGAGGTGGCTTTTCTTTCACAGTTAGCATCCTAAGACTGGCAAAGATGGGCAGTGCTTCCCTAACAGGAGCACAGGAGTGGTTGGCTATGTGGAAGGCACTGTCTTCACCTGCTATTCTAGTTATTATATTAAAAAAACCCAAAGTGACTTGCAGATCTTCCCTAGCTTTTAATTTCTTTGTAGCGCTCAGAATTTAGAAGCTTTTTTTTCTGAATAGACGTCTTTGGGAGTACAGTAGAGACCCGAGGCCTTCTGTTCTTAGAAAGCAGTAGCTTTCAATGCATAAAAAGCAGCACTGCTTTTCTTCCTGACAAAGGAAAGGAACACCATCTTCTTGGAAACAGCACTTTTCCCTTTCTTTTTGTCCATTATGGTAGAGCAAAACTGATTTGCTGGTGGATCAGGGAAGAGGGGTCACCGGATTTATTTATTTTTTTCCCTAAGGGGAAAAGACATCTTTTGGGTCTCTCTTGGGGCAGCTGTCCCACTTGTTGACCTCTTGGCTTTGCTCAGCCTTGAGCCTTGTAGCTTCATTCTTCTCCAGGAAATTCACTGTTTGTATTAATGAATGTTTTTGAATCTGTGTTCTGCAGTAGGCTGTTAACTCATGTTGTCTTCCTAGACTACTAATGGGGTAATGATGTTCTTTCTCCTTGGCACTAATCAGCAGGCGATACCCCTGCAAAAAGCTTCCCTTGCCAGACAGGCTGCCCTCAGAGCTGTTCCTCTCCGGAATGGCAGGTTATGGGAGTCTCCCAGACACGAGCTGGGTATATCTGTCCTGCTGTGATTTGGGAGGGAAAAGAGATGTTGTGTGAAGCACATAGAGAATCTTGCAGGGGCAGTGGGCTGCCGTTACTAACACATGTCATTTTGGTCACTTTTGTGAGGCAAGAGCTTGAAATAATCCATGTCAGGTGTGCTTTTATTGTTTGAGGTGGGAACTGGGCACAGATTCCCCACAGCTTCAGAGTGTTGTTTTGTGTAATAGTGGCAGTGCTTCACATGGATAAGGAAAGGGTTTGCAGATTCAGCATTTGGCAGGGACTTGCTTCGGGAGTGGATGTACTGTGAGGATGGGTTTCTCTTCTTTGGTAATCTCACCAGGTGAGAGACTGATGCTCCCACACTGTGTGAGAGCTGCAGCCTCGCTGGCCCTGCTCAGAGCATCTGCCTGTGTCTGACATGTTGAAGGTGCTTGCAGGTACGTGGGCAGGCTGTGGGCACCCCTTGCACTTAACAGGCTGGGCTTGGTTGTGGTGAGGAGGGAGCACTGTGGTTGGGCCGCTGGGCTCTAGAGAAGCTGGGCTTCAGCAAAATCACGTCACGATTGAGTTGCACTTAGCAGTAGCTGGGTTGCGGTGCATTGGCATAACTGAACGCCAGATACTTTTTCCCTTGGTCATCTGTTGTTTAACTAGTGTCTCTTGCAGAACAAGTCTCTGGGGCAGGGGATGGTGGTGGCAGGGCTCTCCAAGCAGGGTGTGCTTCAAGTCTTCTCTTTCAAAATGCTTGTGAGGAAGTGCAAGGAGTTCTTATTGTTTGTCTTCTGCAGCCCTATTAGGGTGAGGAAAGAGGACATGTTCGTGCAAGGGCGTGTTGCTGTATGGAAGCAGGGAGCAGCAGGAGTGATCGGGGTGGTGACATGGAGAGTTGCTGTGCATTTGTTGTATGATATGTGGAATGTACCTCCACATCCGTCTCTGTGCTCAGTGTAGCTATGACAGGGTCACCAAAGAGCCCACCAAAACTTGAACTGATAAAGGCATCTCAGTAAACTTGAGGAGGGGAAGGGCTACTGAGAAAGCTTTAATATGAAGTCCCATATATTTTGGAGAAAGAAAGGTGAAAGCAGAACTGCCTGTTTTCTTGCTCAGCGGAGGAGTGTCAGGCTCATGAAAGCCTACTATAGAAACTGAAAGCGTAACCCAGCTGGTTCAGTTCCCCTGCGTTTCTCATCCCTATATGGCTGAAGATGACACTGAACATAAGCAGAATGTTTAGTTTATCACATCCCCTCTGCTCCTTCTGCATAAATTCTGCATCTGACATCTCAGTAGTCGGCTTTCCACAACCCTGCATGAGGCTTGAGCAGAGCCACCGGAGAACAGAACGTGGCCTTTGCCTTCTGCTTGTGCTGAACGAGATGCAGAAACAGGATTACCAAGGAATGTGCTAATGCTTTTCTCCGCAGATGGCTCAGCTGCTAAAGCAAATGGGCACTGGTAGTGGGCAAAGCAGGAGGAAGACAGAGGAGGGGCAGCAGTGCTGGGAAGTGTTTTCCATATGGCTGCTCTTGAGTAATTCCATTCCTGCGTCCTTCAGCGTGGAGCAAGTGAGGCTGCAGTTGTACACGTGGGAGGAAAGGTCAGTGTGGCCTTTTGATCTGCCTCGCCAGCAGCGCAGTTCCACGTGGGCTGCCAAGCAAACGCTCCATGTGTCTGCGTGCACTTAGCGGTCACATCTGTGAGGCCTGTCAGATTGTCCAATTACTCGGGGTTCTTTAACCTCCCCCCCCATCCCTTTTGGCAAAATAGGGCTATCAAAAAGCATGTGTAAGCAGATGGTCAGCATGCAGGCAAGCTCTCTAATTAAGATGAGCCAGGTCAAAACTTAGATGTGAATTCACTTTATTCTTGCTGCAAATAATTTTATCAGAAAATAAAAACTTTTGATTTCTGTTGCCAGTGTCCTTTTGGTGTTCTCTTGCCTCTGTCCTTTTTATTTACTACTAGCCACTTGTTGAATTAAGAAGATTGTAAAATTTATCAGAGCGATATTATATTTAAGAAGAAATGTGTAAGCATGTGTGCAGCAATAAAACAGTATATTTCACTACATCTGTTCCTGCCGTGGCCTCTTTGTTACCAGCTGACATCAGCATGGCTTTATTTCTGAAAGGACTTGGTGGACTCCTTCAGCTTGTTTTCCTGCACCCAGCCCAGGGGCTGGCTCTGCACCACCTGGCTTCCACGCTGTGAGGAAAACATGGCTGTTCTCCTCTCTTGGTGACCTGCTCATACAGTCTTGCCAGAACATGGGTGTAAAACACTGACTTATTTTTACTGGCTCCTTTCTCCCAGGATTACTCAGTTCCATTAGCAGCACTGTAGCACAGGCTTGGTTGGTGTGGTGGTGGTTGTCAGGGAGGTGATGTTTGTCTTGGAAAGTTGCTCTGGGTAACCCCTGACAGGCAACTTGTCCCTCCCTCTCTTCTTGTCACCCTGTCCGTCTGTCGTCTCTGGCTGTCCATTAAATCCAAGGGTGGAGATTTCTCAGCCTCTGTGTGCTTATCTACTCTGACTTGTTCCGTGCGCTCTCAGAGCCTCTCAAGCATGTGTTTTCTCCAAAACCTTGAGTCTGCTGAAGTGCCTGGACAGTCCTTCCTCTCCTCCCTGAGGATACAGATGCTTGTTTTCTGCCTTCTTTTATGTCTGGGTGGCTGCATCCCTTTTGGTGGCAATAACTGGGCTGCCTGTGTGCAGAGTGCGCTGACTTCAGAGCATGACTAGCGTTCAGGGAATGAGGATCCAGTTTGTCCCTGCGGCTCCGTGTAGGAATGTGCAGTTTACAGAGGGGGAGATACTAATAGCGTCTGACTGACTAATGCTGTTGAAGGGAGGGACTGAGCTTGGAAAAGTTCAAGCACTAATCAGGCGTTTGGGACTCGACAAACAGTGCTTACAAGTATTGTGCTGTGAGAGCCTGGAGTAAACGATGAGCCTCTTTAAGAAGGCTTGGGCCATTCATGTTGGTACAATCATGGTCAAACTGTGGAGCTGGCACCTTCCCACATAGCAGCTCGCAGTTGGTGTGCGTTGACAGACTCGTCTGCTCAGGGTGACGCTGAGTTTTTCTCTCTTGCTGTGGGCAGCCTGGCGAAGCCGGGCTGTGTCAGCCTTGCATCTCGGCTCCTGGGGATGAGTGAACTGAGCTGGGGCTTGTGGTAGGAAACAAAGGCTTAGTTCTCTGCTCACAGCAGGTGGGTGTGCTGGCAGAGCAGGTTTTTGTTTTACCTTTTAAGCTAAACCAGATTGGACGTAACAAATGTATTAAGATAAGAGAGGCTACGCTAGCAAACCATTTGTAAGAGTCGGGACCTGTTTTGAATAAAGGCACTGGCTCTGCTGGAGGTGCTGGTTGCCTCCAAGAACTGAGGGAGAAGGGTAGAGAACTGCTTTTCTAGGGTTGTAAATGGTTTCTACAGTTTTAGGTTTGAAATCAGAAGTGGGTTACTGGCAATAATCAACGCTAGGGCTGCAGAGAGGCAGGCTATTAGGGGACAGCAGCCACATTTGGGTGCAGCTATGGACATGCAGAGCCTGAAGGGCAAAGCCGAGCTACGACCCTCAAGCTATGTGTGATCTGCATCTGGGGAAAGGGGCGAGCACACACATGCCTTTTGCTTTTCCTAGTTGTGGTTAACTTTGTAAGCCTGCAAGTTCAGGGCAAGGTTTGAAGGGCATTTCAGAAGACTAAAGAAGCCTTGGAAGAGGATCGGTGCCATGCAGAGAGCTAGCTCTGGTCCCAAGGGTCTGGCTGCTTGGTTCCTAAAATAAGCTCTGAGAAATGAGTGAGAGACTTTTCCTCTCCCTCCTCCTGTTACCGGCAGACCAAGCCCAAGGAGACAGAGAGAGCAGGACTGGAAAGTGAGATCTGCTCCCTCCTGGCTGCAGCTCTCTGCCAACGGGTGTGTTTTGCTCCCTCCTCTGTTGGCTCGCATGGCAAAACACAGGGCTGTTGCTTTGTCATGGTGGGTTGGGAAAGAGGGAGGTGAAGGGAGTGCGGTGGCATGGCTGGATGCATGGGCTTAAGGTAGGGTGGGATTGTTGTTTTTAAAGAAATGCAAAGTAACTCAATGTAGCTTTTCCAAGGAGGAAACTGAGCTGGTCTGTGTTGCACTGAGATGTTGTTAAAACACCAGTACAAAAAGATGTCTCATTTATTTTTGTCTTATCACTTCTTTGCGAGTCAGGGTCATTCCAGTACCATTTATACAAGGCTCCAGCAGTGATGGACCGTGCAAGCAAGTCTGTGCAGAGATCGGCTCTGGAGGGAAGGCGAGTAAATGTGTTACTGCTCCTTGAGATACGCTTTAGGAGATGGAGGCTGATCTTTCATATCAAGGCTAAGTTGACATTATATCTCTCCCTTCTGCTCAGAAGGCTTTATTCGAACACATTCTTGGCACAGCATAGCAGAACCACCAATATTTCTATGAATTTTATTAAGCTTGCTTCCATAATGGGAGCCAGCAATCTGCTCTCAACAACTCCTTCCACCCCCCTACTCCCTAGATCTAAAATGGAACTTTTATCCATGAGTTTTGAAACAAGTTTATTGACGGAAAGTCGAATCCCTTTCGCAAAGGTTCTCATTGAGAAGCTGAAAATGCTTCAGGCAAGTTGTCCAGAAAGCTATTTCTGCCGTGCTGCTGCTCTGGTCTGAGTGCTTGTCAGGCACAGCATCTTCAAGGCTGTTGAAGGCTTTGGCCATGCTGCTCCTGGGGTGACTGTTCTTTTCCTTCCTGGGGCCAGAGGGGATGGTATTTCTTGTTTCCTGATTTTATGTGGCATTTTCCCATTATGCATTCAGTTAAACTACAGTTTTCCAGGTCTGAATGCAGTTGAGGGGAAAGTACTTCTCTCACTGTGCCCGCTGCAGTTCTGGCTGCAATAACGGGGCGGATCAGTCTCTCATGCCAGAGTTCAGCATTTACTGGACATCCAGGACTTGCCAGTCATGCGAGTGCCCGTGGGCTGGGTTTTGGTGCAGAGCAGCCCTGGCATGGGATGTACATAGGCTCAGCATGGGAGGAGAGGACTCGATGCCAAAAGTGCATGGGGTGAGCCCTGGCAGCTCAGAGCCACCGGGGCTTTTGATAGGGCGAACACAAGGGCTGCCCTGTGCGGCGGGTGGGCAGCTTGTTGCTGCCATTGCAGCACGAAGCTGACCCCGCAGTCCTGTTGAGAGAAAACCTGATTATTTTTTTTTTATCTCGCCGAGGAACCAGAGTTGTTTATTTCTAGCGCGTGGATATCTCCTGCTGCAGGGTTCATTGCGTTGGCCTCAGGAGAGCTTTGCTGGTGTTGCCGTTGCATTGATTTTTGTCTAAATGGAGGCATGACTTGGATGCGAAGGCTGCTGACCTTGGGAAGGCTGGAAGGCGCTACTTCTCCTGGGGCTCTGCCTCATGGCAGGGTTCACTGTGGCCTGGCAGGGGCTTGCTTGCCTTTGGTCATGAGCCCTTCCTAAACTGATGCAGGGAAGGTACCCCTTGTCTTTTGCACCTGAGCTGCCATTGCTTTGCCTCTGCTGTTCTCATCTCTGCATATTTTCTTACAATATGAGGGTTTGCCACGCTGCATATCTTGCCTTCCCCTCAGCTCCCCACCCAGGCCAAGCAGCTTTCTTTGCCACATTTCCTCTGGTTAAACATCAGCGCATATCATGCAATCCATCCAAACTCTTTAGTTGATCTCTGAAGAATTGTTTTTCATCTGAATTCCTGGAATGTTTCCATACACTGAAGAGTTTCTTGCGGACGGAAGGGAAATTAATCTTCTGTCCCTCCCTCCTGAGGAGCAGTGGCAAGGAGAAGGCTGGTTATTTGGGAGATGTGGGCGCTGCTGTGTTTGCTTACAGATGTGGCTCTTTGGCTTATTAAGGCAGCTGTGAAGAGCAGCAGTAGCTCCACATTAGCAGCTTCCCTGTTGGATGGAGAAAGAGAGCGTCCCTGACTGGTAAGCTGGGAGAACGTTGCTCTGTTTCTGTGTGCAAAGGAGACTCGTGCTTGTATATGGACAGAAGAACAAACGACTGCTCACAAAATCCCTCACTTTTCAGTCTGGAGTGAAGGAACAGCAGTGGCAGGCAGGCAGGCTGCTGGCACAGTGTGCTCTAGCGGTGATCCCTGATGGTACAGTGGCACCTGCATGACCCCGTCAGCTCCATCTCCCTTTCTCTGGGGTGGAGGTGAATTACAGCTCTGCTTCTTCCTCCTCTGATAGTCTACAAATTCCATACTTAACCATCTGGCAGCAGCAATCCCAACCAAAGCACAGCAGGTTTATATGCTGAGCAGGTCTTTGGAATTAGAGTTCCTCACTGCTCACTGGAGCTGCAGCATTTGGCTCTTCTCTGATGCCTGAGCCTGGCCTGGGTGATGGGCTCTGTGGTCCTGGATGTCTAACAGAGGCAGCAACATGACCAAGTGTGGCAGCTCTCATCCCATGCCCTGATGGTAGAGCAAGCTGCCTGTCCCTGCCAGCCCTGCCAGGGTGACTGGAGAGGACTCCTTAGGTGCACTGTCCCCCCACCACTATGACACCGCCTTGTCTCTTCCTTTAACAGCAGCTGATCCTCACCTTGCACCAACCCTGAGAGCCAGCTTTGGATAACAGAAGACCAAGCACAGGCTGGGGGGAGAGAAAAAAGCAAAAAGCTTCAGAGTTCCTGCAGACTTGCAGGATCAGATTAGAAGCACATGCTAAATACAGAAAGGCCACCTATAGCTGTGACAGCTTGCCGGGCATCAGGAGGTGACACCAGGAAAACTTCTGCTAGAAAGGTTCCTCCATGCCAGTGCTGCTCCCAGGCTTGTGCAGGAACATTCTCTCCCTCCTGGACTCAGTCCCTGTCCCAGCACCGTGGTGAGCACCCTCCAGCAGCCCTCAAAGCTGTGAGGAGCTTAATGAGCCAGTGAAATACCAGCAGAAGGAGTCCGGGACTTGCTGATATTAAAGGAAATCTTGTTACTAGTGATGTTGCTGACTACCACGTGTGCCCACTGGTTTGGCAGAAATCACCAGCTCTGCTCTCTGTATTGACGTGCATCAAAGTCCTCAGCCAGAGCTTCCGACCTGGCAAACTGGGGTGTGATCAGATGTACAGCCCGTGTGGGGCTGCAGAAAGAGAGTATTATTCTGTTGTAGTGATTTGAGGCACAAGGAGGGCGAAATGAGCTGCTGGAGGTTGCAGGTCAGGTCTGATGCTGCCAATGACTCCAGCCAGAGGGCAGGCACTTGGATGTACCACCCTGTCTGTCCCCTGCCACAGCAGCTGACACCCGTTTTGGGGTGCAAGTAGGTGACGAGGAGCCCTCGTAAATGCAGCAACTTGTCCTGAGGTCTGCACAGGGAGGGAGGCAGGAAGGGACCCCGTGGCTGGGCAGGAGGGACATTTCTGCCACACGGGGCACCCTGACAGCACCAGCCCTGGGTTTGGATGGACTGGGGGCTCTTACAGCACCTGGGCACTGCGTGGCAGCTGAGGGAGCAGCAAATCCCACTCCCCAGCCCCCTCTGTAGTCACAGCTGGGGGCAAAATGTAGGATTTAAGTAGCTGCTGCTCCTGGCCATGGTGCAGATGCTTCCTGTTTGAGCTGGGTGTCGTTCAGCACCGACATAGTATTTTAACGGGCTTGTAAAAGCGTGGGAACCAGATCTGGAAGCAAGGTGAGCTTGCCTGTTACTCCAGGCTCCTCCACCAGCTTTGGGCTGCTGTTTCATCTAGGGTGAGGGAAGCACTTGAGCAAGGGAATTTTTAGTTCCTTTTCTTCTAGAGCTTCCTTGGGATTGCCCAGACAGAGAGCCCTGCTGGGTCAAAGTAGCATGTAATGACATCTTACACCTGCGCTGCCTCAAGCTAATTTTTTATTGTGCCGCTTTGGGCTATCGCAAATAGCAGCACGAAGCTGTGGATTTCACGGCTTTTTGAAAAGCTGACTTTTAAGCAAAAAGGAAACCTCAGGCCTCCATGAG
>NW_009724723.1:0-66186 GCF_000703405.1 Apaloderma vittatum | reverse complement strand
GAACAGGTGCTGGCCACACCAGCAACTTGGCAGCCCCCACCTCCACAAGCTGAACAGTAATTCAGTCTCTCTCCACCTTTCCCTTCTCACTCTCCAGAGGGGTGGCAGTCACCAAGGATGCCCTCAAACACGCTCTGTTCAGAAAACATAACTTTATTATTAGTTGCAATATACATTGTATTCCTTTAAGAATCCTATACTTGTATATGGTTTTTCCCACTGAAAATACATGTGTATGCATATATGTTTTTTTATATGTATATATATATATAAATGTACTTTATTGAACTGGAACACAACAGAACAAAGAGAGACAAGCCCAGAAATTACTTGGAAAAGTAAATGTGGCCTCCATGGGTTTGTGCTGGCAGTGTGCTAAGGTGAGTGGTATAAAAAGAACAGGCTAAATAGAAAATGGGATGGGTTAGGCAGTGGGCAACGGTGTCTCAGTGCTACAGGTGGTGATATATACAGTAGTTACACGTTGCTATTGCTCAGTCGTGAGTGCCACCTATTCTCAAAGGCAGACTGGTTTCTGGTGCGGCTCCGCACAGCAACATTCGTAAGGCCGGCTGTGCTCCCTGCAAATGGTACCTGCCATTTGAAAATAGAGTTTAATTACATTTCCCTTGGCAGCAGCTCTGCTCATTGCTAATCTGGTCAGTAAAGGAAGAATTCCTCTGGGGCATGGCGAAACCTGACTGGGTCAATATAAAGTAGCTTACAGGCAGGGTAAGGGAGCAGCAGCAGCCGTGAGAGCTGGAGCGCGCAGGCTGAGCTGCAGCTGGTGAAAATCAGCATCTCAACTGCCGCAGGTCGATTTGCTTCTGGCTCCTTTCCTCGGCACCTGCACATGGGCTGCTCCCTCCGCTCGGCAGCCTGCCTGGAGGTGTGTGCTGCCAGGGTCTGTTTTGGGGTACAGGCAGCTTTATGGGCTGTTTTGGGGTAGGTTTTCTTGAGTTAATTGCCTCAGAAGATGAAAACTCTCCAGAAAACTAGCTGAGGGTGGTAATAATCCCTCCTGTGCCATAGCTTGGGGTTTATTTGCCTTTTTTTTTTGTTCTTTCAACTTTCTGTTAACCTGATTTTCAAACACAGCTTTCCCAAGCCACACGTCATTGCTGAGTTTAGCTAGACAGAGGGACTAGTCTTCCCCAGATTAATGTAATTGGTCTCCTTTTATTTCTGCAGAGCTGCAGATGTTTCTTGGGTGAAAGGACACATTTTAGCAAAGGCACTGACCACCGACTTTCCTCTGCCTCAAGCCAGGTTGGAGGGAGCAGAGGGGCTCTGACCTTCCTGCTGGAGGGTCACGTTCCTCCCCCCCCCGCAAAGTGCTTGTCAATTTGGGAAGGGATGTAAAGAATGTGGGCATTGATTTACTCCTCCTGACTTCCTCGAGAAAAGTGCTTTCAAAAATCCCATCCTTAAGTCATCATCTTGTTCCTACCCCCGCAACGTCTGTCACCACTGGATCACGCCTACTTGATTCTCCTTCCAGCTGAAGAAGCAGGTGAGGTTTATCACCGCTGTAGTGTTTCTCTTCTTGCTGTCTTTCCCTAGCAGCATCTGGCAAGGAGAGATCTTGCTCAGAGAAAAGAAGTTGCAAGGAGCCAGGCTGCTGGAAGAGGCAGAGCAGGTGACCTGTGCATCGCCTCCTGCTCATAGTGAGCTTCACCAGAGGTTTAGCAGGGGGTGGTGAGAACCGCCAATTGCACTGGAATAATATTTGAATCAAAAGCTGGCTTCGCTAGAAGAGCTCGTTCCTCTCTTTAGAGGCAAGAAAATAAAAGCGTGAAAGTGCCTGGATCAACCTGTGTAAAAGAGCTTTCCTGACTCGGATGCCTTTGGGCAATCACAAGGACATAACCTGCATCCACACAGCCTTCATCCATCCACGCTGCTGGGACCAAATGGGACTGAGCCCTGACTCTGACTTTTATTGCACAGAGGTCCCTTTCCTCAATCTTGCCAGAACTGGCTTCAAAGGGAGGAGAGGTGGGTGATCCCCCACGACTGTCACAGTGGGATCCAGTCCTTGGGGACACAGCGATGGTTCCCACTGCTGCCAGGGAAGGCAGTAGGAGGGCTGGTTTGTCACTGGGAGAGAAGCCCCACTCTCATAGTGCAACATTTGCAGGCATTTTCTTCTTGCAAAATTGGAGGGAGAGGTGCAGCTTTTGCTGTACTGATACGATGCCTCTGCTCCATAGCTAGGTCTAGAGCCTTTCCTTTCACCCTGCTGCTACCAGAGTCACCAGCCGTTCTAGCATTTGGCTTGTCTGCCCCAGTCCACAAGCTCCTCCGTGGCAGCTTGTACACCAGTGCCTCTGGATGCCCCCAGTGCAGCAAGGCAGATGTTGGATGGGTGATTGCACCCTATGCTCTGGCTCCAGCTCCCCACGTTTCCTACGGGGTGAGCTCAGCCCCTCTGCGCAGAGATGTGCCCCTGAGGTGGCTGTGCTGATTAGGAGGAGACTGGGATGAGCCTGGATCTCTGTTGATGCCGCGGGTTGCTGAACTGGTGGACCATGAGGATACTGAGTGCTATTCCCCACCCACCAGATGCTCTGTGCTTCTCTCTAGCATTATTTTCAGGACATTTTCCAACTGATGAAGGAAAACAACAGATTATGACTGTAAAGTTATGATGAGAGTACTGGATCCCGGTAGGACAACATTATTCCTTGCCAAGAGCCTGAATAATTAACCCTTTCTTTAGACTCTCCTCTCATTTCTTCTCCAGCTCCCAGCCACCTTTGTATACATCATATATTATATTACTATATTCTCTTATAATTTTGACTTTGCTTTTTCAGTTTCAGTAGCGCAAGTGATTAATTCCAAAAGGAAAAAAAAAAAGAAAAAAAAGTAGGGGAAGGAAAAAAAGCAGCCCCTAGGAATATTTACAGAATAGTTCATTTTGCAGAGGAGATGAGGTTTGGCATTGGGAAAAGCATGGATTTTGAATGTGCTAAGTGGGTTTGATTCCACATTCCTCCTCCCCGCTCTGGGATCCTGCTCAGATGATGAAAATTAAAAAGCTGTTCAACACGCTTTTCCCAAGTGCAAACTGGCCATGCAGGGCAGAGGAGGAGGCTGTCTTCATGCTCTCCCCTGGCCTGGACTACTTACAAAAGCAGTATCCAAAGGGGCCTGACCTTGAAAACCAGCCTTTCACCTTCAGGGAGCTGTCAGCTCCATCTTTAGCCTCTCCTTGTTACCCAGCACTTTTGTTACTGCTCTCCTCTCAAGGACCAGGGCTTTTAAGGGATTGGATGGTGAGGACAAGGAAGGGACTGTGCGCACCTGGAATCAAAACCACGAAGTGGAAGATACTGACTTCTTTAACATACCAAAAATTATTGCAGTATAAATACACCCCTGTCACCCCAGCAAAAGCAGAGAAGAGGAAGTGGTGGGGGAAGTTTGGTGGGTGAGGGGTGTTTCAGAAAAGTCACCTGACCTGGAAAACTTTGATGGCTGCTGCCACAGCTATTGGTTCTTCTCCAGATTAGGGCAATGGCCGTTTACATCAGTGAATAATGCCCCACCCTGTGCCTCTCCCCCCACCCTTCCTTATGCTGTGCATGGTAAAATATCCCAAGAGTCCCTCCACATTAGATCTTTTTCAGAGAGACTTCTGTTAAGAAAAGCATCTATTCCCAGCAAAACCCGTTAGGAGCTGCAAAACCAATTGCTCTTAAGTATGGCTGGTTTCCCCAGCGGCTGAGACCTTCTGGCCAATCCATGTTAGTATTTCTGTGAAGACAGAGGTAGAGACCTCGGGCAGCTCTTTGTGGAGGGCATGATAGGCTTCCTCATACACCTGCAACCAGGGAGAGAGCAGGGATTAGCACAGAAAAAAAATAACTCTGCATGAACAAAACAGCTTTCAGTACCCTCTTGTCAACACCCACAGGTCCAACACGTCCTGCCCACACCTTGTCAGTTTTTTTTCCTAGATGTGGCAGGTTATGAAATCAGATGCCACTGGTGGTGCTGGCCCTCTGCGAGCAGGATGGCATTGGCCTTGCAGCTCCACACGTTACCGAGCACCCTGCTGCCCTTTGGGAGGATAATGCATGTCCCAGCCCCATCCATTTCTTGCTTCTGATCCTGCTAAGAAGGAGGAAATACTTATCATGCCCTTGGAGTTTAAAGGACAATGGGGGATGTTCCCATCATGCCTTGTGCAATTTCACTCCTTTTATGCCCAGACTATCCAGTTATTTTTCTAATGACAAAAGCTTTCCCTTGGTCTCCCTGTCTCTCTTTCAGGCTCATTCATGTGCTAACAATTGGTTAATCAGCTGTGGCTCTCTTGAAATGAGCAGATGTGAAGTGGCTTTTGTTGTGCAGCACTTTGGGAAGGCCCCCTGTACCTTTGCGCGCTGGGGCGTGAAGTAAGGCTGGTGTTCACATAGTTGGCATTGTCCAGAAGAGCTTTTGGGGTCAGCACGTTACCTGCTTATGAGCCTCGCTCTACTTCTACACCAAGCTGCTTCATGTGGAAGAGACCCTCTGGGTACACAACTGCTGCTGGGGCAGGTCTTGAGGTCACCCACCATCCCCTGCCTGCAGCCAGGCTGAGCTGGTGAAAGGCCACCACACTGTGCCCGGGGAGGGCTGCACTTGGACCACCTCCTGGTGAAAGGGGCTGTAGTCTGTTCGGTCTCACCAACGCATCAGCCCTGCTTTGCCTCAAGTTCTCGGGAGCTCAGCAGGCTCCCTACCCCTCATAATCACTCAAGCTCAGGCCAAAGCTGACAGGATAATACTCGAAAAATCAAGAAACCCAGATGACCTTGAGTGTTTTGTCCTGACTCTGCACCGTGTCAATCAGTAAATAGGACCCTTTGATATCGCAGAGCTTGTCAGAAGAGCCGTGTAGCACCAGAATGGGCAAAGTCAGCTTGGGCAGAGCTCGTTCAATTCTGGCAATGGCATTCATCAGCTGGATGACGAAGGAGACCTTCATGCCACCATGGTAGACCAAGGGATCAGATGTGTAACACTCCACCTGGCAGGGAGGGAAAGGTAATTTAAGGTTAGCAATTATTTCACGCAGAAAAGACAAAGCAATCAGCCTGGCAATGAGGAGTCTCTTCCCTTGGCTTGCACGGTCATTTCCTACTCTGTCAGGACATCCTGCCACCAGAGTCAAGGTCAAGGTCTTTACTGTGGCTCACACAACCTGGCTTACTCCTTGGTGTGTGTTTCTCTCTTACATCACTAGAAAATACTCAAGGCAAAGCTTTTTCTGTGGGCAAACAACCAGTGTCAGACAAAGACTGTTCCCATGGGGGCACCTGCCTGCATCTTTCTCCTCTGCCATGTCCTTCTGTCACTCAAATGTGACATCTCTTCTGCAGAGGGTTCTTCAGACTGTGTTACTTGAAAGCTGATACTCTCTAGGTCCTTATCCTCTCTGCTGAGGGCTCAGAGATTCCTTCCTTTCGTCTTCCCTCTCTGGGGATGAAGACTACGACCTACACCTACAGACTGCAAAGCACTCTCAGGCTGAGGGATCCTCTCAGGGTGCAAAGGGTGCACAGACGACGCAGCATTAGGTGACAGGCAAAACCAAAAAAGACCCACGTCGACAACTTGCTCAGCCAGACTGTGAGAGGATAAAAATGTACAAGAGCTGGTGCGGAAAGTTGCTGGGAATGAGTAGTTACCGCAGCAGGCAAATCTACAGTAAATATTTGTATACTGTACATGGAGACGGCCCACACAGCCACTGCCATCTCAATATTTGCCAGAATGCTTTGATTATGGGTTGGTCTCTGGCACAGCCTCCAGTTTCTTCCAACCCTGGCAGATGTTTATAGAAATGATGGTTATTTATAGGTCAGCCGAAAACCAGTCTCCTTCATACAGGCAGTGGGGCCCGTTCAAATTCCCCCTCGTTTTACAGAGACTTGAGGCCCTCTTGCTGCTGCATGTATGTGCCCCGAGGGGGCCACGGGTGGGAGGTGACCCACGAGGCCACCCCCTGCACACGTAGCTCTGCACAGACATGCACTGTAGCAGGATTAAGGCCATCATTGTGCTTCAGCCTCTGTGCGAGATCGCAGCTACTCTGAAGTGAGGGGCAGATTTTGGCACAGAGACAGACGTCTCTCATCATTAGGATCTTATGCACAGCATCTCCCTTTCAAAGAAACAAGTGCCCATGCACACTGAGGGACTGGAAAACACTGGTTGTAAGAGGCCACTGCAAAGATGCATTGTGGTTAAGGTGAAAGGATCCACTCGTAAGACATGCTGAGCATCGTCCGCTCCTAAAGGCCCTCGGAGGCAGAGAGGCTGAACAGCATGTGGCTCTCTTGGCTCCACACGGATCCTTCCAGTGCCCAACCAGCTTGTTGGTGCAGAAACCCCCACCCACGTCCTCCATCCCCTACACTGCTCAGCCTGTCTGTCTGTCATACCCTGCCTGCTCGGCAAAGTACTTTGGAAGGGCAAGGAGCTGCCGCTGTTTAGAAAGAAGCACCCTCTCGGGAGTGTGCTCATGGGAAAAGTTCAGCTTTGACTTCCAAAACACCAACCGCCCGGTGTGTTGTTGCTAGCTGTCCTGTTAACGGCTGGGTCTACCCTGATATTTTCAGCCAAACATGTTGGCTTTTCATCAGGATTTTGAGCAAAACTACCATGTTGCACTGGCTACTTAGCAACTGGCTTCAGCCTAATCTGGGAGTTACTTGCCTGGATCTATGTCACAGTGCTGCGCTAAAGCAACACAGCTTTGAGATGCGTTTCTTTCTTTAATTTTGGGGTTTTTTTTTAACTGAAGGCAACAAATGAGGGACTTTGTAGGAGGTGGAAATGAGGAGGGGTGAGCGGATGGATTGACAGAAATTCCCTTCCCATGGAGTAAAACAATGTTGATGAATTAATGTGAGCTGGCCCCCTCCCCAGCCCCATAAATGCGAAGAGAATGACCTAATGGGTTTCTTTCTTTCTCTTGTTCTTTTCTGAAAGAACAGGGTTTTTTGTAGCTACGGAGCAGCCAACAAATATTTTTGTATAGACGATGGAAGGGGAAAAAATAATAACCCAGTCCCAATCCAGATCGATCAGGACTGCAGGGGGAGGATCCTGTTCCCAGTCAATGAACAGGAATCCTTCTCAGAGTTAACGTTCAGTGCATGGGGCGAGTACAAAGCAGCAGCTTGCTGGGGAAAGAGGGAACGATAGGGAATGGGCTTTATATTCTGCAAGCTATAAATGGCAAACCCTGCAAGCCCAGAGCTCCCGTTGGCACACCGAGCTCTGAGGCAGCGGGGGCGAGGGAGGGAGGGTGACCCCAGGAGAGCTGCGACTGCTCCCAGCCGCGGTCCCGCAAATGCTCTGCAGAGTCCATCACAACAGCTCTTTTTTCTCTTTATGTAATTCTAAGACAGAAGCAACGATCAGGGCGTCTGCTCCACTGCAATGCCCTGCTTAGAGATCTGCACCTCCCCTTTGCATTTGGCAGAGCAGTAAATTCATTATAAGGTAATTACAGCCACATCCTATGTTGACTCTGCAGGAGCAAGAGTAAAGTCAGGGGGACTGCTCCACTGAAAGCAAGGCAGCTAACAAAGATTAACAAGGTAAAGGGGTGCCTGCTCCTGTGATGTTATTCCTCCTTGGAATAAGACAACTGGGTTGGTTCTTGCTCTCTTTTGTGTCTCTTGCATGTGATATAGCACGAAGATCAAACAAGCATTTCCATACCATCCTGTGTTTCAGTCCCTACACCCTGAGGACAGCCTGCTGGGAACACAAACTCATCAGGAAAATCTTGGACGATGTCCCAAAAATATTTCTATAGAAAGTTGGTCTGGCAGGAGAACGTGTTTAACATATAAATAATGGATATTTCCAGCACATTGTGTGCTTTGAAGCTGAGCGTCTTGAGTCCAAAAGGAGGGCAGAGAGTGGGTTAGAGGCAGCAGAGGACCAAAATGCTCTGTTGCCTTCAGTATGTGCCTGGAGCCTCAAATCCTGGTGTTGGAAAATGGTCAGGAAAGCGCTTTATGTCGCAGTGCACAGCTGCTGTATCAGCTGTATGTTCACTTGCAGGTGTGCAGGCAGCACAGCAAGGAGGGAGTTGTGGTCTCATTTTGAAGACTGCTCCGTTATAAGCACTCTAATGAAGCAGACCTACACTTTTATCCACTGCAAAAAGGCTTTTCCTTGCTCCACAGAAAAGGTAGAGGAAAAACAATGCTCAAAGGAAGCTCTTGAGTCTTGGAGCATCATAGAGCAGAGGAAGCAGCAGCAATTATTTGGGTAGGAAGACAACACACACACACACACACAAAAGCATTTATTATAAACTATGTCCAGCAGTTGCTGTGGTGATTCCTATCACCCTAACATGGAGATGCTCAGTCAATATTGCACACCACATTAAAGGAGCTGACTGACACTTTTCTAAATGCATTATTACTATTCAGGATGTCTCCACATCATCACTTTTCTCCTGTAAAGCTATTTAGTGCAGCATTAGCACCTTCCAGCAGAGGATCCAGCTGCCCTTACAGAAAAGCTGCAGCACAGAGTCCAAGTGCAGAAGGAGGCAGAGGCCCACACGTCCCAGCCACGCTCACTCTTCAGGTCATGGGTAACACTCCTAAATCCCTCTCCTGCTCCAGAGCACTGATTGCTTTTATCCTCCAGATACAAATGCAGAAGTGAAAACTTGCTTCTGTGTGATTTTAGTGAATTGGTTTTCTAACTGCAACCTTTTCTCTGAATTATATGCAACAAGTTTTGGCAGCTGAATATAATTAAGAACAAGTTTCTACAGCTTGACTGGAATCAGCCTTCTTCCTGAGTATATATTTTGTGCAGCTTCATATGGTACTTCAGAAACTATGTCATATGGTGCATCAGTGGATGCACATGAACTTGCTGAAGATAGTCCCCACAGTTTCCTAGGAACTCTCTCCCATCTTCCTTTCCTCAGCTCCTTGAAACTTTCTGTCTTCAACCCGTTGAAATGTTATGCTCCATTCACAGGTAAGTGAACTGAAAGTCATTTGACCAAAGAAACCTCCTTGGCAGAGCCAAGAAATAATCCTGAAAGCCTTGAGGCTATTCTGGGAGACTCTTTACTTTCCAGTTTACCGAATCATTGAGTTGAAGAGCTGGGATACGCTGCAGCCGAATGCACTGAGCTCATGCAGCTGCTGATGTGTCTTTGCTCCTTTCAGTCTTCCACCTCGAGTTGAGGTGGCTCCCCAGAGGAAGGCAATTTATTAACTTCTACTTAAGATACCAACTGCTGCACGAACGGCAGGAAGAATTACAGCATCTGTCAGCGAGAGGCAAGCTGACATGAAACCACAGGAGCAACTGACCACTACACCAGTGAAGCTCTCGTGCTTTTGAGACACCCTTGGGTGCCATTTTCTATGATTCAAGTTGATTTCTGAAATGTATCAAGTTCTGGGTCCAGCCAAAGCACGTTCATTCACTTCCAGTTTGTGTCTCCCTCTTTTCACTCCTCCCACAGCAGTGACAAAGAAAAACTCCTGTTAGCTGTTGTCACAGCAGTTGCAATGATATCTGGTTTTGCCAGTGATGGCACCAATAGGCTGCAACAGCTTTTACTAGACGTGGGCATGACTGGGAGAGGAGTCTCAAGCTGTGGTGACACTACAAAACCTTCACTCTGGAACAGTTCCTTGCAGCCACGGCGCTGGGGCTGGAGCTGAGTTGTTACAAGGGCTGCCTCAGTTGCAGCTCTTTTAAGTATTATTCTCATGTGCAGCAAGAATGTGTCATTTGTTTGGAAAGGCTGTAGCAGAGCCACCATGTGATCCAGGAGACCTTGTACCAAGGTCTTTGGGGCAAGCATGCTCTTCTCTGTTTGAATGCATTTGGCACAACGTGAAGGAAAGCAGGAAAACTGATCTCCAGCACTGCAGGGCTTTGCACGGTTTCCCTGCAAAGAGCAGGGTTGGAAAAGCTGACTTTAAGCTGTGTGTTTGCAACCTGTATGAGCTGTTTTTTGTGGCTGCTGGTGCAGCAGAGACAAACCTGGTTCTCGTGTGCTCTCCACCACAGCCGCAGCACAGGTCTCTGTTAGGTGTTGTACCCAGGGTAGCTCTGGGTGCAAGGCATGCTGAAGGGAAGAACAGCTGATTTCCTTCAGTTCCACTGACTTTAGAGATTTTTCACCTATTTACACCGAGCATAGATCTTGCCCTCATGATTTAGCAAAACACTTGTGGGGTTTATTTTAAGAGAAATGGCAGGACTGGGACAAGACTATGCAATGACTTTAAATAGCATTAAGGTTCTCACCTCCTTCTTGTTCCGGGAAATTGCATTTGGATCTATCGATCCCAGTGACAGGTTTGGGAGGACAAAGTTGAGCACTTTCGCTGCAAAAACCTGCGTGAGAGGAAAGCAAGCAGATAAAGAGCTAGTTATAGCAAGAGAGATAACAGAGGCCCAAATCCTGAGCTGATGGGAATCAGCACGCAAGTTAAATAGTTGAGAAATGTCAACTGACACCAGAGAAAGTTCTGTCCTATATTTAAAACACTTCTCTTAAAGAGAAAGTCTTTAAACTGCTTCATCAGGGAGTGGGTGTGCTAGTCTGAAATGCCGTCAGCTGTCTGTCCACATGCAACATCACAACTTCATTGTACTTCGGCTTTTTTGAATTCACAAATTAATTTCTAAAAAGGCCACTTTTATAAGGGCTGGGTTTTGCCATTTTACTGCCCTTTCCTTGCTGCCACAGCTCTGAATTCAGGCTGCAGGGCCTAAATGATGCTTGGTGCAATTTGCAGTAGTTGCCTAGGCTGCACTCTTTTTGATAAGCATATTCTCCAAGGAGCCTGTAAATAAACAACAGCAAAATGTGCGTTGGCTAAGAAAATCCATTGCTCACTTGTCTCCTGGGAATGAAACACAAAAGCATTCAGCAGCCCAGGCTCAAAACCGCTGGCAAAAGGAAGGGCAACATCTTTCATTTCAATAGCACTACAAGCACGTTGATACCAGGGTTCTGCTCTGATCTTTGATAGCTGCCTTTAATTAAGCGATCGCCACTAAAGTCAGAAAATATGCAATTAGTGTTTGTTGGTCTGTTTAATGGCCCTTTCATGTTCAGAGCTAATGCTTGCAGGTAGGCTGTCACCTACGTTCTCTGTTTCTGCTGATACACAATCCCTCCTGAAGCGTGCCCTGACATTTCACACTGCAGATGATACATGACAGGGTAATTATGATATTGGAGGAATAACGCAAGGTTGAGTCAAAGGCATCCAGGAGTGAAAAGCACTAAAGACTCACAGCAGATTTGAGAACACGTGTGTGCCTTGGGGTGGATATGACTACTGCCACTGTCACTGTCTTCCAGTACATTGAGCCCCTCACTGGCTATGGCATTGTGTCAGCAATGACAGGCTGGACAGGCTTTTGTCAGATTCAGTGTGGCCATTTTTCTGTTTGAATGACACGTTTTTATCATCCCAGCCCCACAGCCTACCAATGACCTTGTAGCACACCCTTAAAATTCAGATGTAACTTTGGTGATTCTTGGAGGCAAGGTCATAGCCAGGAAAATCAAGTTTTATGTTATAATAAAAAAATCAAAAGGTTGCCCTCGGCCTTCACTGATTTTTAAGTGCTGTGATACAGTTTGTGACATGCTGGACTTTAATTAAAAGCCATGTTGTTGCAATGCTGGGTGGCAAGACTTTGGAATAAATTGCCCAGAGATGTTGTGGCTGCCCCCTCCCTGGAGGTGTTCAAGGCCAGGTTGGACGGAGCCTTGAGTAGCCTGATCTAGTTGAGAGGCGTCCCTGCCCATGACAGGGAGGTTGGACTAGATGATCTCTAAGGTCCCTTCCAGCCTAGGCCATTCTGTGATTCTATGATATTTGATAGATTTATCTCCCTGCTGGTTTGAAGTGGAAGTGTTGGTTCTTGAAAGAATTGTTGCCAAATGATCAAGAATGGGTGATGCAATGATGGAGTTATTGCTGGTTGGGCTGAGGATGACGCTGCTGTGCAGAGGTTATTGTTGCTGCTCAGGGCCACCGCAGGTGTGCAAAATACTAACAGTGTTCGAATCCAGCCCTTCCTTGTCTATGAAAATATCTTGGAGTATGATTGAAATAGATGGCTGAATATTGTCTCTTGACTGGAAGCGTAACTTTAAGCGGATTTCATGTTTTTTTGCATCAGTTTAACTATATGGATGCTTTGCAGTGTAGACACTTTTCTTCTGAATGGAGCAATCCCTGTCCCTTCCACACCTCCATGTGCTTGTTTCTCTCTGCCATGATCCCTGCTTGCCAAACTGCTTGTGTGGATACCCTTTCATTCATTTCAGCTACAAATGAGCTGCATTTATGAAAATGTTTGAACCGGCTAAGCTAGCCAGGCTCATTTGACTGAGATGACAAGTCTCTAGAAGAGACACTGTGGTGAGCTACAGAGATCAGGTTGAGAGCAACTGGACGGTGTTATCAGAGGGGTATGATATGTATCAGATACGGTGTCTCCACACCTGGATACCAAACCAGTTCCTGTATGGTTGTGTGAACCTGATGACTAACATCTCCGCTAAACTGGACAGACCACAGCAAAGCCAAAATAAGAGGTTTTGATATAGGACTTTCTTCCAGTTTGACTATATCTTTAGAAACAGTCCTCCACACTGTTAGTGGGTGCAGATTCAGGCTGAATGATTGGGAGGTTCAAGTACCAGAACAACGTGATGCCCAGTCAGGTTGGAAAGCAATAAATCAGAAGGAGGCGAAACGGAAAACACAAAAAGTAAAGACAGAATATTGTGTACTGAGTCCTTAAGGAATAACTGAGGGTTAGTACAGGATTAATCACTAGGAAATGTTTCTTAAGGGATTGTCCTGCCCACCTGATTTTAAAGCATCTGATAGCATTTGATAGTGGGAAATACTTTTATTACCTGTGCTCTGCTCTTTGCCAGTATATGTGACTCCCATCTCTTTGCATCCTTTGAAATTTTGAGAATTCAGAGATGAATATTGTTCAGATTGATTGAGAAGAAAAGGCGGAAGGCAGCAAGATCCCTCTCCACTGGATGTGCAACTGGATGCTTCTATCAGGATACAGGATTTACAGGGCATTGATGAAATTGTTTCTGCAAAGCGCATAATTTGATTTCCCTGCATGTAGTCTGCAATGGTGCTGCCTTTCTGCTGCTGCCAGGGCTGGTTCTGCAGCGAGGGAAGGTATTTCTCAGACAGACTGAAGGACCCAGGGTGTGATCTGGCCCACTGTTATTGTTGCCTTGAGCCCTCGTTTGTTTAGGCCAAGGTAAATTCTTGCTCAGCTGGAAACTTCCCCAGCAAAGCGATGAATGCAGTGGTCCTTGGGAAATGGCCCAAGGCCGAGAAGTACCAGTTCCAAGGGAAAAACTAAAGCTTTTGTGCCTCAGAGGGAAAAAAAAGCACACAAGTGTTTCAGCTCAGCTTTATGGAAAATGTGGCTTATGCAGGAATATGCTGCCCATTTTCACGCCTTCCTCTTGCAAGCACCTTTTCAACTCTAGGACTGATTTCAACTAAATTCGACAGCAGAGGTATTTCAGGAACAACTAGGGTTTTTATCAATTTCAAGATGCAACTATAGATTTGAAAGAAACTCCCTGTGTGCTTGTATCACTGCCTGTGAGAGACTCTAGGAAAGAGACTATATAAACACCTCCCAAACAGTTCAGTTAGAGATTAGGATTTCCTACACTGAAATAAAGCAACAATCTGGTACAGATCTGCAAGGAACCAGACTACAGTAATACTAGTTCCCACAGAACTGGTAAGTCCTTACTCCTGAAAGGGTTTAGCATCCAGCAAGAGGTGTAGCTGTAGAAGAAGGAAAATCTTTCCACATTTTCCTTGACTTGACTAGAAACAGAAGGCAAACAGTGTCTCTCAGATTCAGAGCCTATATTATTTTTTCTTAATATTTTTTCTTTTTTCCTTTCCAGAGTAAGAACAAACAGGTGCACTGGTGCTCAGGGGACCCTTATGCTGAGTCAGGTATAACCTCACCTGTGAAGAATCAGCTATCAGCCTCCTAAAAATACACTTTGGTGCTCTGACTCCTACTTAAATAAGTTTTCCCAGACTCGACTTCAGGATTGAGCTTCTCCCTGAAAAATAGGTGGGGCCATGGGGGAGGCATTAGAATGAAAATGCTGACTGGGTCTAGATCTCAGCAGGGTTTTACTTTTTAAGGATAGAGGTCTTAATGTGCTTCTCCCAGTGCAAGGGCACGGTGATTAAAAAGAACCCTTTGGTGCTTGTAATGATTTGTGAGGTCAGTAGATGGCTTTGGCTACAGCAGAAGATGTGACAGAATTATACGGAAAGCTGAGGCAATCTGTTTCCTATCTCTCAGAAGAAAAAAACAAACCCAAGAGAAATATCTTACAAGTAGATTAAAACAAGAAGCTAGCCCTAGGAGAAGAGTCTAGGGAAAAAGGATAAAGGAATAAATCCTGTGGGAACGAGATGGTCTGTCCTTCCTACTGGCTTAACTGGTCCTTCTCTTTGCTTCCAGCTTCTTTTAGGATTGTTTTTGATTCTTTTAAAAATCCAGAAAGGAAGGGACAACTGAGGGTCAGTTGCCTTGCAGAGCGTTCCTGGGAAAGGGCAAACTGGCAGTGCAAATTTGGATCAGAAGTAGCTCTGGAAGGGAGATCGGAATGGGAGGGGTGTGAAACCTAAATGCGAACCGAAGGAGATGTCTGGACAAGAACTAGCTATGGTACCAAGCCAAATGGGACATTGCTGGGGCAGCGACGCTTTAGCTCAAAGTCTCCTTTGAGGTTCATGAAGGACTCCTGGGACTCAAGAGCTCTAGTTCTGTTTAGAAACTGGTCATCCCCCAAACACCAAAAATAACCCTGGCCTGACTTAGCCAGCAGCCCCTGTTGCAACTATACTAGACTCTGTATGAGTCAGGAAGAAAACTGTAGAAGAGGAAGGGAAAGGACAGCACTGTGTGGGCTGCCGCAGGGTGTGGTGAAGAAAGCACAGTCTGCTACCACCTTCCGAGGTAGCATCGTTACCCGACTCTCATTTAAATAAGTTTTTCTGGACAAGTTCAAGATTCACTTGCCCTCTGAAAAGTAGGTGGAACTAAGGGGGAGGCACTTAGAAGAGAAGCATTGCCTGGCATCAGGGTGGCACAGATCTCATCGGGGTTTTGCATTTTATGGCTAGAGGTCTTAGTGCGTTTCCTTCAGTGGAAGAGCAGAGTGACGAGGTGCAATGCAGGTTTGATCTTACCTTGATGGGAGTGGCGACTTCTGGGCTGGCTACCACTAAAGGAGAGATTAACAGCATGCCTGAAAACTCACTGGGTCTCTCACTAGCTGTCAGAATGGAGATGGCTCCCCCCTGCAATGCAAAATAACAGCCCACAGCTATAATACAAGTGTCAACATCTCATTTGTATAGTAATCTTGTTACTGGAAGGTGTTTAGTCCAAATAAGCAAGTTATTTCTGCTCCAGTGAGAGTGCAGTGTGGTCAGTGAGGAAGGCTGGAGGAGCAGGGCCACTACAAGCATCTGGTTCTTGTCAGGGAGAAGAAACTGGTTTTCTGTTATTTTGCTATAAACCCTCATGTTACACTGAACTTGACTCTCTGTGCAATGTCCGGCAGCTCCCTAGGATGCCTTGTGTCTTCCTCAGTTAAAAGGACTAAGGAGAAAATCTCCAAAGCGGTAGTTCAGGTAGGACTTGAAAAATAAGTTATAGGCTCTGTCGGTGTGACAGATGGGTGCTGCATCAGGAGGATGCTGAGAAGCTGGGCTCGCTCTGTGCTTGTGGCACTTGTAACCTGGGCAACAGCAACACTGCCATCCAGCATGTGAAAATCTTCACTAATTACTGGAAGTTAAATATTCTCCTCTTCAGTGTGCCCAGCCCCAGAGCGCTGTGCCCAGGGCCCGACAGCGAGCGCCTAGCCCGTGGATCAGAGTGTGAGGGCAGGGGTTGGTGGGGTGAGGCAGATAACAAGGGAACTGGCTGGCTTGCTCAGGAAAGTTTGCAGAGGATTAGTTTCCAAGGGGAATATTTGGTGAAATTCCACGCTGCTGGAGAACCAGGGGCTTGTTAAATGGAGCAGCAGCGAGATGCATCTCAAAGACCTCACTGGGAAATTAGCTCCTTGTTACAGCAGCTTTGGAGCACAGCGAGCACTTCAGAGCATGCCATGCCTTCTTATGCAAGAACACTTGTTTATCTGAGCATGGGCTGAATCCCAAAGTACTCATTCATTTTCTTCTCCTCCAGGAAGGCAGGGAGAGCAGATCAATGACATCGGTGGGAATACTGCTAGCCTGAATAAAGGGATTTGGCCCGTGCTGTCAGAATCAGATTTCAGATCTGTTCACCAAATCAGTTCCTTTGTTTTTGCAGCCCTAATCCCTGGTACATTTTCCTGTTAGGTTGTTTAACAGAATGAGGCTACAGGGTATTTTCGTGCTTCATCCCCTAGCTGCTCACAAAGCTTTGGAGGGCTTAAACTCCTAGTAAAAATGAAAGAAGCCCAATGTTGCAAAGAGGTGGTGGGACTTGCCATGTACCCAGTGCGAATGAACAGTCCTATTAAAAAAATAGACCCATTGTTGCAAATGGCACTAATTAGGGCTCTGATCCAGGTAGAAAAGTTAAGGACTGACTGTGCTCAAGACAGATCTCGTGGGGTAAGGCATGCTGGCAAATCAGCCAGGGATTGAAGTGGAAGGGAAGGTTGCTTGTAGTTTTGCTTTTGCTACGGCACGTGTCCTGGGTGCTGCCGGGAAGGGTAGGGGATGGTGCTTACCATGGAGTGCCCCAGAATGAGAATGGGCAACTCGGGGTGCTCTTTCTTCATGAGATCAATGTGCTGCAAGCTGTCCCTGATGAAGACGTGGAAATCTGAGACCACCATACGATCACCCTCACTCTGCCCATGGCCAACTGTAGGGGAAAAGGAGAGCATGCATCCAAGTCATTTGAAACAGTGACTGCAATTGAGAAAGGCTTTAGCAGAGACATGCCTCTTTAACTTTCCTAACTTAACCTTCTCCTGCAGTCATCTCTCAACAGAAAGAGTGCTGCAGAAATACAAAGGAAGCTGCACAGAGCTGTTTAAAAATTGCCACATTGTCTATACTCTGAGTTAAAAAAACCATAAAATCTTATATTTCCTTGTGCTTCTACCTGCTCTTCAAAACTAGGAGTACTGATCTAACTCTTGCAGCTTTCAGCGTCAGGGTGAGGAGAGCACAGGGGCTCTCTTGCCTTGCTGTAGAGATGGTGGGTCATTGCACTCTGGGAAGCAGATTTGTGCCCCAGGGATCATTGCTGCTGGGGTCTGGTGGCTCACTGTGCTGCAGGAACTGTGGCATGGAGTCTTGGCAAGAAACACAAAAATTCTGAAGACTAGATATGGTTGCTATAAACTTAAGGGGCCATGGACACAGACTTTTCCAGTGTCTGCGTGTGCATGAGCTTTGCAGAGTCCTGCCTTTTCTCACTGAAGCCTCTCAGCAGAAGAGGCCAAGTGATGGTGGTTGCACCAGCCCGCACTGGGAAAGTATCAGGGGGCATGCTCCTCCTAACCAAGCATTACTGCAAACTGTACTGCACCAGGACACTGTTAGCTCATTCTGTATCTGGGAATTATCTTGTCTGATCAAAGGGAAGGGAAAGACTAAAAAGGGAGATGGTGAGTTGCTATGGGAACAGCGGCATCCCTGGCAGAGGTGGAGCCAGCATCCCCACAAACACGGTCCCAGGCAATTTTGAGCTTGCAAAGGCTTGAAATTAATACCAGCTTGGGGAAGCAGTCTGTACGTTTACCTGACCACACATACATGTTATTATCTATCACAAGTAGACTTCTTCCTTAAAAACAGTCTCCTTGCTTGTTTCTGTTCCATGCAGGTTGTTAAGGAAAACTGTGAAGGGAGAAACACATCCCATCCGTGTGGGTCAGGGTATAGGGAGTCTCAGACAACATCTCCCTCCTGCTGTGTGTCTCCCTAGGCCTTCTGCAGTGGGCACTTGGGCATACTTAAAGGCACAAAGGGGCAACGATTTATTTGTCAAAGGATATGAAGTGCCTGACAATTGTTTACATGCTAGACAGTACCCCCTCTAGTGATCAGCAAAGAAAAGCATTGCCTACCCAGCCCGAAAGGTAAAGGTTTTTCAGGTAGATCTGCTGGCAATAGTCATACCAGAAGAAATTGGTATGTTGAAACTTAATTTTCTTGTAAGCCATCCAAAAAAATCACCTTGCAAATTAGGCAGAATTCTTAATAGAAAGCTGGACTAAATACACTCCAGCTCAGAAAAACTGAACTCTAAACTTGTTCTTCTTCTGTCCTGCCAATTGCTCTCCAGAGCTGGGTCTCCTGGCAGTGAACACTGCAATCAGCTATGCTGGCTTCCAGATAAACCCATAGATGTCATGCTGGTCAATTATAAATAACATATTACTGGTTCTGCTTTCCACGTATACACTATGATTCCTGCCAAAATATGATATAGCAAGCATCCTCCATGGATCAGTGATCAGGAACAAATCGAAAAGCCAATTAAAATACAAGTTGCAATAAGCTACAGAAGTGAAGCCATGTGTGTGGCTAGCGGATCTATTAACTTTAAACTGATCTTTATTACAGACGCAAAGTGAGCTTTTCCCAACTATTGTACATGTCCAGTCCACTCACTTTGTGGACCTCAAATGCATTATCTGCCTATTATTTAAACTTCACATTTAGCACGTTAATATGGGTTGAATAGAGAGAGGAACATTTTCTCTTAGCAGAGCTCTGCACTTCCACTTCTTTTTTCCTCTAGTGCTGCTTGCACTTGCTTCTAGTACCTCCTTCTCTACAGTGGCTGTGTAAGACAGCTGAGCAAGCAGAAATAGCAAACCCCTGTGGTCCAGGTCTGTATATGGGCCATGCCTCCCTGTTATGGAGCTGTGAGGCTTTGCTCTATTTTTGGATGAGACAGAGGTAGGTCTGGAAAAGCTCCTTGGTGCTCAGCATAGAGCAAATCCCCTGGTCTTACCACGTAACAATGATACTGCTCATAACAGAGTTATGCTTGTGGAAGCCAAGAAATAGCCATGCAATAGCTGTGACAAGCATCTCATTGGATTTCTGCAGGGTTTGGGTTTTTCATTAATAACTTAATGAACTCATCTTTTGACCCTGCTTTTAATTGCTAAACTGCTGCTCCCCACTCAGATGGCACCGAGCAATGCTCGAGGAGCAGTTTGTCTGCACATCTGGTAAAGGAACTATGCAAGTCTTTGCTTTGATACTACCTCTGCTCCTTGCACAAGATTAGCTGGATTGCATTGGTAGGTTGTGTTCTTTATTTTACTTTTTTCCTCTCTGCCCCGCCAAGAAACCAAACTTACTCCACCAGAAAATGAGTTTATTGCATGTTTGAATCTCCCAGCTGAGAAAGCTTCAGGGTGAGGAACTAAGACCTCTTCTATTAGGTGAAAACTCAGTACAGTCAGATATATTGACATGTTTTTCTCTGATCTTTTTCCTTTAAAGCTGTTAAGAATGAAAGGTCACGTTCATCCTTGATGTGAAGCTATTTGCTTTGGGTTTTGCTGGGAATGAACCTGACGTAGTGGTTCCACAGTGTCAGTGGCAAGACAGTGGGTGCAAGAGGAGGGGAACCTCCTGCACCCTGGAACTGGATCTAAACAGAGGCAGAGCCAAGTGACACATCACCACGGGAGATGACAGAGAAGTGTCACAAGAATCACAGCTTCATGACTTCCTCATCACAACACTCCTCCCGGGGCCCTTGGTTTCAACAGGGCACTGTGAGGTTATAACCATGAAATGCTCCTCTGTAAAGAGCTGTGATTGCCAGTGCACATCTGCATGGCAGACTTAGTTCCCAAAAACTGTCAAACAGCTTTAAATATCTATTTGGCTTCACATCCAGCTTGTGTGATGGCTCAATGATCGACCATTTCAGGTTGCGTACACTGAGGTAATCGTGGACACACCTTCCTAGATCTGAGCCTTTAAAAATGAGAATCCAATCCAGAATTAGGAGGTCTAAGCCTCCATTTCCAATCAAATACTCCACCGCAAAATAACATACTTCACTCACAGACTGAATAAAGGCTGCAATGTTCTGGCCCAATATGTAATAGTTATTAATTTCTGCCCTCTATATTTTCTGCATGAGCTTGCTAAGACTGCAGCTCTCCCACCACAGAAACCAGAACAGTAATTCATTATCAGTCAATCCTGTTGGAAAGCATGACTTCAGAGCATGATTTCACCTATTATTATAGGTCTTTCACAGCTACACAACTCTCTGGATGGAAGAATACTGACTGGCTACGCAGGACGACAAAGCTGAGGGTTCAGTAATGAAACATTTGAGAGTGTGAGAGCTCTGGGAAGCGCGTTATGAGCATGTAGGTATCACTCTGGCTGCATAATGGATCCTGTGGCCCTGCAAATGCATACTTCTACATGTCCCTCCATTCCTCAAATCTCATATCTTCTTGTGCTCTGGGGCTTGCCTTTGAAAACCACTCTGAAGCAGCCAGACTCTTCATCTGGCATTGGCTCATGCACCTCAAAAAATGTTACATCCTGGTCAGATTGGAGATATGCTGAAAAAAAATAAAAAGCACAATGCAATGTGACACTCCCTTCCTTTCAGTAAAGGCCAAGTGGGAACTGCCTGAAGAAATGAGCACCCCAGCTCTGGGTGTTCTGGGCAGACTCATTTCAGATGAGGTGAGGTGTGCTGGGCATCCACTGACATGATGCTTTTTTTGCTGAGGCTATGGGGCAAAATCATAGCTGAAGAAATACATCCTTAAATACACTAAATAAAACCAACAGGGCAGTAGGCGAAGAGGAGAGTCTGACAGTGCCTGACTCTGCACACCCCCATTAACACCCAGCCCTCCAAGGCACTGCAGGATGGATGAGCGTGGCAGTACACCTTGTCCACCCTTGCATATTTGCACATTTTTTGTTCTAAACACTGACTTTTCTATGGCATGCACTATACATATATCTTTCCCTTTCCTACTGTCAAACCCTCCCAAAAATGCACAGCTCGACCCTGCACGCTCAGGTGTGGACTGAATCACTCCTCAGAGCTTCATCAGGAACATTTTTGCTACGGAAGATGAGGTGACAGGGGAAATGCAGGGTCAAAAGTTGACCTCAACTATGCTGCTGTAAATTTACTGATTTCAGTGCTGTTCCTTAAAGCTTAAGTCATAGGAGAGCAGAAATTATGGGCTATGCTGTTTTTTCATCCTTTGGTCCCTATTTATTATGGAAAACCCATAAAACAGAGAGAGAGGACATGAGAAACCTGCCTGGGGAGCAGTAATTCTCCAAGCAGAATCTGGATCTTGACTTTTCACATATTTTGATGTTTCCAACTTTAGAGTAAAGGGAATGGTTGGAATCTGTTTTATTCCTGAAGGCCTCTGCCTCTGTTTTCTGCCCCAAACTGGAGACAGGATGGGCTCCTCCCTGGTGCTGGACACTGCAGCACGTGGCAAGGTGAGCCCTACCTCACCCTTTTTTGCAATGCTGCTGGTGAGAGACATGGAAATAGTATGTCCTCCCTGCTGCTAAACTATCTGGGTTAGGGAAAACACCATAATTAAAAGATCTCATAGGTGCTTTCACTCTGCAGGTGGCTCACACAGCAGAGCAATGCTGGATCTCCAGCCTGTGGGAAGGAGATGCCAGTGACAGAAATCTGGATGGCTCCTCTGGCATGCAAGGTGAAAATATCCAAAACCTAATCCCCCTCCTGTGATCTTCCTGAGCTGGTGGCAGCTTGCTCAGGTGGGGACCTCGCTGTGGTGGTCCACAACCTACCCTGCGATCGCGCTGCTATGGGAAGGGACTATTTCAGCACCTCATTTTAACATCCGAACCCCATAGACTAGGAGACGGTGACCCTTGTCTACCTCTGTTTTTCTCTCTACCCTAAATGAAATGCCTTTAGGTTGGATGTAAAACTTAAAGCACAAGATGAAACAGTTTTCAGGAGTGCTTCAGTTTTGGAAGTCAATGCAGCAGTAATTAAGCGCTGTCACAAGGCATTACGGCTGATGCCTGTATTTATGAGAGCTATTGAAACTCTGAGCTAGGACTGGGGTTTTTGCGCTTGTACAGCACCAAGCACCACAGGGCATCATCACAGACCTTGGTACAAGGTACTGCAAGATCTCAAAGTAATCATTAACCCTAATCCCAGACTGTAAGGCAGCTCAGTTTTGCAGAGGAGGAGATGGGAGAAAGCACATAGATGTAGCATGTGGGTGAGACAATACACAAGACGACACTAATAATGGGTTTACATAGCAAACGTTGCGTGAAGCCTTGATTTTCTGCTTGAGTGTTTTTTAAGGTTTAACAAAAGAAAATATTAACAAACTGGTAAACACTTCAAATTGTCATAACAGTTCGCTACTGAAAATACTATACTTGTTTTGTAATGAATCAAGTACACATCTTTTCATCAACTGAGCAAAGCTCATTAATTAAACATACTGGATTTCAAAGCTCTCAAGGTTTAATTATTTGTTTAACAAGCAGTACATCTAGCCCACCATTCAGATGCACAAACAACTAAAAGAACAGGAAGAAACTTCAAAGCAGGACAATCAACATCTGGAAAAGTCAACAGACTGGGCCTGTATTGTCAGTATCCTGTAAAGCAACTGTCCCACTCGAAGAACAAACACACGCAGGAAGCACCTCAGAGTTCATCCTCCAGATTCCTACTCAACGCAGTGGCTTCCTTGCCCTCGGAACAGACTTAACACAGCAAGGGAGCCTGTTCTGGTTTTAGCTGCCCTATCTTTTTCCATTCCCCAGCCAACTCCGTGCACAGAGAGCATTTAGTAGTGTTTGCCCTCCATATGAACGTTCTCTTCGTTTTGCATGCAGGTGGAGAGCAAAGGCCGGACAGAGACACCTGAGCTAGGAGAAGCAGAGTAAGCTGTGCTAGAGTTTGATATGCTACCTTGGCTCCAGTCAAGTTGTCACCTAGGTCAGCTGCTGGGCCGCAGTGTTTTGTAGCTAAACCTCGGAGGTGAGCTTTCCAGTGCCTATCTGACCAAGCCTTAGCTGTGAACCATTCCTCTTATCCTGTCTGACAGCTCCTGTTTCCACAGGAAGAAAAAGGTGTGCTTACCCTAGAAGGTAGTTGTGAAGTGCTCCAGCTAAGCCCGTGACCTGGACAGCCAAGAGACAGGACCGTGGGGCACAAGGCAGAGTAAACCTGCTCTACATTACTGGCAAGCTTTAAGTTGAATATCTGATACAAGCCTATGGTACAAGGCTTTTCCACATCAGAGAGGAAGCACGAGGAACTAAAAGCAGAGGGTTCCCTCTCACCACTGCTTCCATCTTTATGTTCCTCCAGAATCTGAAATATATCTCAGCTCATGCTTGTCCTTAGTAACTTTTGATGTGGGTAGTTCTCAGCATCCCTTCTTTCATACCACTGGTATAGCTACAGTGAGTACACTGGTGTTTCCATGACACTGGTTTTCCCATGGCACTACGTGTGGTACCCAGAGGAAGTCTCTCTCCACCTTTGGTGTTTTACGTATGGAGCACCTAACTATGAATTACAGTTAGATTCTGCCTCTCTCTCTTACCAAAAGGGAGTCTTACTCTGAATGCACAAGTCTGTCAGCTTCCCTCTTCCTTCTAAAGGTTAGGAAAATAATTTTTCTTTCAGCATTTGCTGGATAGTTTTTATACACTTGCCTCACACAAAGAGTGCAGCAAACTGAAAGCTTTCTCCTCCCACAGCAGAGACACATTTGCAGAGCTGAGATATTTTTAGAATAGTGCACACACAGAGTTATATTGTTTGTTGTCTTGGTTAGGGAAAAAAAAGAAAAAGAAACAGGCAATTTTCTATACTAAAATTATTTGTGCCTTATTGCTGGGAAGCCGAGAACTAGTCATCTCACTGAAGCCATTTAAAATCTTTTCTGTACTCCAGAGATGACAAACAAAATGACCTGGTACATATCAGAGCAATCGTTAATTCTGTTCGACAAGGCAAACTGTTTCTGTCAATGTTAAGAGCCAATTCTTCTCTAATGGATACAAACATGGGGCTTTTGGCTTTAGAAGACTTGCCCATTTCTTATGCTGTTGCTGAATTTGGCTCTGAATCGCAGTTCCTTAAAAGTCTTCCTGGAACATCATGCTGCTCATGAATACAGTCTGAAAAAAAACATCTGAGTGTTTGTGTGGCAAAATAATGAGCTCTTCATGGGCTGCATTTACAAACAGCAGTCACTGTGACCAGATGAGAAATTTAAGTGTCTCCAGGGACATCATGTAATGAAAGGGGGCAAGACAGCACGCAGTATGAAAACCTGCACATACCATGGCCACTTCCCACGCTGCCTGGAGTAGGGTAGCTTTGTCCTTCCTATCACATAATCAGGAGGCTGCTGTGGTATGGCTGGTGGAAGCCAAGGCTCATGAAGGAGGAATATGGAGCCCAGTTCCTTTGCCACAATGCTCACACACAACAGTATTCCACTTTCTTCCTCAGCCCTTTCTGCAGTGCCACCTTTCAGGCCAGCCCTCAAGAACATGAAAGCAAAAGCCAGCTGAAAGGAATGCTCTTCTCTACCAAGCTATGGGGATGAATGATTTGATAACGCTGCACAAAGCCAGTGTAGATGACTGAGCAACTGCTGAGTTCCTCTGCAAAGAAGTTTCTTCTGATGATGGGTGAAATGATTCCCTTTGTCTTGGTTTGGGAGCCCCAGGATAAAAGCTCTCTGGGGGCAATCCCAGTGGGGCAGGGGGGCAGCTGTGCCCATGGGGAGGAGAGGATGGTGAAGGTGACTCCAATGGACCAATCACAGCGTCCCTTCCCATGTGCTCAGTATAAAAGGGCCCTGAGAAGGCACCTGAGGTCTTTAGTGCCTGCTGGGCTGGGGGGGTTGCTCTTGGCTTCTCTCCCTGGGCTGCTGCTGTTCCTGCTTCCTGCTTTCGTGCTGCAGAGGAGCTCTGTTCATCGAGAGAGGTTGTCTTGCCTCTGCCTCCCCAGTGGGAGCAGCACAGCTCCTTTTTTGTTTTTTTGGGCTATAATCAGGACTCTAGGCTGGGGTGCTCCCATCCGCTGCCAAGTCCAGTCTGGAACTTTTTTTCCTGCTTGGGACATAGTTGTCATCCAGAAGGTAGGGGTTCTTTATTAACGTGTTCTCTTGTATTTTTGAAAATATTTATATGCTTGTATAATGCCTATACATGGTTCAACATCTCCATTGTTATTCTAAGTGTTATTTTCTTTTTCATTATACCGATTCAAGGCTTCTTCAATCTCAAAGCATTTCTGCCTGGTCCCTGTGTTATGCTCCCCTGGAAGGGAATCACAGAGAGCATCTGTCTAAGGCTGGACTGGCCACTAAACTTTAACTTTGACACCTTTCAAATATCTCTTCCTGTGGGATGGAAATCACAATATAAATGTAAGAGATATAATCAATGAGGCACAATTTACGGTGCCTCTGAGGAGTCTCATAATCTGGCATTAAGTGATGTTATTTAAGACCCTATAATAATTTTTAACTGTTTTCTTTCAGAGATGTGCTGAGATTTTGTACTCTTCTGCCAGGAGCAGATAACTTTTATTTAACATGAGAGCTAGTTTTCAAAGACTTATTCTGGCATGACAGAGCCAGTATCATTGCTCAGATAATGCAGAAAAAATTGCATGGACTTTGTTGGAGTTAATCCAGGGCCTCGCTAGTTCGCTTGACATATATGCTACTGATCTTTTAAGGACAGAGAAGGGCCTCTATTCTACTCTCCACATATGACTTAAGATACCACTAATAGCTAGAGTTTCACATTCACTGGAAGAGAAGAGCACCCAAGGACATTCTCCCTGCTATTTTCCTTTAGCTTTAAAAACTTTTATATAACTTTCTTCTTTTGTTTTAGTATCACAAAACCCCCAAAAGGGTACAAATTTTATTTTTTTCCTAGATGAAAACAAGGATGAAAGTCTATATGCACTAACTTTCCTATCCAAGTTACAGCTTTAAAATAGCTGGGGCGCCAATTCAAAATGTCAGGGTTTTCAATGAAAAAGCCAGCACTGGAGTGGAACTGCACACTCCCCTCTCCTGCCCATTTATTCCAAAGCACGGCTGGCATGTGGGTTGGCTCTCTAACACGCACATGCTCTTAAGTCCTAAATGACAGCTTGTTTAACTAGAAAACATTTCCATTTTTTCCTTAACAAAGGCCATTCATTTCTTGCTCTTCTATTTGCCTAAAGACGGTTTCATTTGCCCTGCCTGAGAGTTTGCACAACCCGCCTGATTGTTCCCCTCCAAAGAACGCTGCAAGTTAATGACCCACCTCTTGATCTCTGCGCAGGGAGCCTTGTCCAGCACACTGCAGCAGCATCAAGTGAGCTAGTTACACTGCAAAATCCATACGTGTGCCTTGAATACTTTTATGCTTAAGAAAACAATCAAATCAATTAATTTCAGGGAAGACAGTCCTAATTCTTCCCTGCTAGCAGTAGATTAAGCATCAAGGAGTAAAGGAAGATGAAAGCAGCATCATGTAAGAACTCCCTCCATGCTGTTGGTGAATGTCTTGGGGGACAGCTGCAACTTCCCTTTCAAGCTGTCTTCAGAAGGTTCCCCTCCATGCAGACCACCCATTGGGAACCCACATCAATAACAAAACAAACAAAAAAAAAGAATTTAAAAGACATTTTTTTCACCCATTTTATTTACATGTTAAAATAAACACGAGTTCTCATCTAGAGAAGGGCTCCCAGTGGGTTCTGTTTAGTCTGTGAGATTCTTGGCACTGGAATGCTGCATTTCTCTATTCCAAAGCAATCTTGGCACAGATTTATTTTTTTTTTAGTTATATAATTGTTTCAGCAACTGGCAAATTAATAATAATGTTTTGGGAAAGTGGGAATCATGTTCTAAGATCCTGGCAAGGTGTTTTACCAATTAATCTGCAAAAAGGTCATTAAAACCCCAAAGCTCCCAAACTCCTGCATTCAGGGTCAGTTCTCCCCACAGGCTGTAGTTCCAGTTCTCAATCAACCTGTCCAAAGGGAGCTTTCTCACAGAGTTAGAGATTTTTTTTTCCTTTTTGCTTTGCTCCTTTGCATTGCCACATGGCAATGCCACCCTCATTAAATTGGATTTGTCCCCATTCCAGACAAGGCATAAAGGAAACACCACTCTTTCAGAGCTCTTTATACCCACTTTGCACAAGCTCAATGGGTGAACAGCAGGTGGATTATTTGAAATAAATGTAGGCTTTTTTGTTTGGGTTTTTTTTGTTTGTTTTTTAGTAAGGTACATCCGCACAAAGCTATAGCTCACTTAAACCCTACCAGACCTGACTGGGAGCAGCACAATTCAGAAAAAAGCATTCCAATTAAGCAGGTCTGACAGGGAGCATTCCTGGGGGGGACAACCCTGCCTAGTGTGCCAGAAAAGAGTCCCACAGCTGCAGTTGGCTTGTGTCTGGGTGCTACTTAGATGATGGACAGGAAAAGTCACGAGGAAAGTAGTGTGGCAGAAAATAGTTCTACTAAATTCACCTTGCAGCATAGCTATTGTCCTTTCTTGGTAGACATTGATTTCGTTGTTACTGTTTCAGATGTCTTTCCCTTGCAACTCTTCTCCCTGCAACTCTGAAATCCTCACTAGATACAAGTTTACCAAACAAGCCATGATCAAACAGGCACGTTATTGTTTTCTGTTCTCTATTACTCATGTCAAACTGTGGCTGGTTGACAGTAGGCAATGAATATGAGCTGGCAGGTCTGCACTTCAGTGAGCAACACACAGGTACAAGTGTCGAGCTGCTCAAGGTTACGGATCTGTATGTTGCTTTGGGGCTACACAAGCTACTTTGCAATCAGCAGCAAGGGCGTATTGGCAGCTCTGAGAAAGCTCTCTTCAAAATCTGGGTGGTATAGGTGCAAGGTTCATGAGAAGGCGCTGGACTGTGATCAGAACGGTAGGCTGTTTGAGCAGTCTCAGTTACAAAAAGCCCTCAGCCTCCTCTCCCTTCCCCCAGCCCTCTGCTGAACTGATCATGAACTTGGCACCACTATGGATCAGGCTGCTGCTCCTTAGGAATGGACAAACTGCCAGGGTCTCCCAGCACACTTTGTCTTTGGTAAATTCAGAACCAGAAAACAAGTGCAGTGTGGAGAACGTCAATTTTAAGGGATCTGGATTGAGAGCATTAGTCTTTGTACCATCTACAATTCAGCACTTTTTTATTTTTGAAGCTAAACAAGCATTCTCAAATTGGAGAGTACTGCCAAGCCCTGAATAAATCCCAGCATTAAAGATGCTATGGGTATGACAGCTTTCCTGATGAACTGAATTTGCAAGAGAAGTTAACCCCGGAGTGAGGGGATCAGTGCTGATCCTCTTGGGAATCTCACCTTGTAGTTATTCCATAACCCTTGACAATGGGGCAATACTGGGCGTAGGTGGAGTAAAGCATAGGCTTAGCTGGTTCAGAACAACTTCTGCATTGTTTGTGGTCAAGCTTCCAGGTGCAATATTGCATATAAATTCAGTCAAAGGACACGTAACTACCAAACGAGTCAATTGGCATGTAATTATGATTGATTGTTTTCCATCCACAACCCTATTCCTTAGCAGTTCCAAAAGCAAATGCTTAGCATCTGGACATGACAAAACACTATCCAGTTGCAATTCAACCTTTCTCATTTTTCTGCCTCATTCCTTTAAATATCGGTGAGATATTTTATTCCAAGCTGCCTCCTTCACTAGATGAATCTTCCCCCCATCAGACTGTGAAGAGTGGTGATTCACAGAAACAGTTCAGCATTCTTGGAGCTCAGGGATTTTTGTCTGCAAGCTCTCTGGAACTGGGTTGGTATCACGTTTGGGTTTTGTCATGAGTAACCTGAGATAAGTGAGGTGAATTTTTTTTTCCTGAGATCCCCAAGAAACTTGTAGCAGAACAGAGTGGGAGTTTCCAAACACTTTCCTGCATTGTCTACTATTGCAGTACAGAATGAGCCACATCCTGATCTGAATCCCACAGGACTGATCATATAATTAACGGGAAGGACTACCTGCAAGAGGTACTATGGCTACTAAAACTGCTGCTTTGTTGAAATGCAACAGACCATAGGCCAGACCTAAAGCTGTGTGAAATCCAGGAAAGTCTTTGGGACACCAAGCAAAAGAGCTTTTCTAGTTCAGGTCACTAAAATGTTGCCACACCAAGGTATCCTGTCATCTGAGGACTGGCTGTTGCTTACAGAAATATGCTGATGAATTTTTATTTGCTGTTTTAGTGCCTTATGAAATTGAAACGTCCCTCACTGCAACTGGCTTCCAAACCACCAGGATGCGCAGAAGACTTCAAAGTGGGCTCCACACACACCTCCAGGTAAGGCTGCTTCTAGAAGGCCTTAGGTTTTGTGAGATTTCTTGCTATTGTCATTTTGTTATTGTAAAGAAGATGCTCCAGGCTGAAAGGCATGTTACTGTGATGCTGGAAACATCTCATCTTGGTTGCAGGGTGAACCAGATGTTCTGCTTTACTAATGGACTTGGAAATTAAGAGGATCTCATTGCCAGAGGCTTTTAATTATGAAGATTATTTTTTAAAAAAAATTCTGAAAGCATTTTCCCAAATCACCATGATTCTCATAGTTCCCTGTACACCCTTTTATGAACTAAAATGATCTTTTCTCTAAAATAGTAGCCCAAGACATGTTAGCTTCTTACTAAAATAGAAAAAACAACCTTAAAACCCATGAGTCAAATCCTGGCCCCACTGAAGTTAGTGAGATTGAGCCTTCAGAGGGTACAGGCATGTATTCTGTGTGTAGAGGCATAGAACTCAAGCAATTAAGAAATAAACCACCAAACCCCATAAGAATTGCATTGCAAACACGATTTTAAATTAAAGGCATTCTGAAATTAAAAAGAAGCTGCAGTGCTGAGCTGGGTGTGTGCATGCTGGCACCATGCCTGAAGGAACAAGAGGCGAAGCTGAGGGCGTCTGGCACGTACGGGATCAGACCAGTGCCTCAAAGGGGGAAGGAGAGGCAGAAGCAAGAAAGGTCCAAAGGTTATGTGCTACACAAGTGGGAGACGTCAGCTCATGTTAGCGCACTGTCAGGCTCCGCAGACAATGTGTGAGACCCACGGAGAAATGCTCTTAACGTTTTGAGGATGACTAATAGATGGAGAAGAGGAAGACATTGGCGCTGACACGTACAGCCGTAAAGTGGGCAGGAATACACTGGGATGGGAACTATGAAGCTTCTGCATTAGAGGAGCAAGAGCCTGAAAGAGCCTGCTCAGCTGGAACAGTGTTTGCTAGCAACTCAGTTAAAAACTGAGCTTTCACCATTTGTGAAAAAGAGGGATGTCATTTGCAGGAACAAAAGCCTAGATAACCCCGGGAGTGTCTTCCTGCCTATGCTGCTAATAAGAGCATGTTTTAATAAACAAATACATGTTCTGTTTCACATTCAAAATGAATGCAAATAGGAAGAACATGATTAACTGAAAACACCAGGCACTGTAACCAAATATGTTTCTCTGCAATGCTCAGACTGATTAAAGAGAATAATCTGAACATGTGGATTGAAAAAGGATGATTTTTCCCCTCATTCATTATCTATTTTGCTTCTGGGGTTTGTTGCTGCAACATTCCATGTCTTGTCTACAGTAGCTGCTTGAGAACATTTTGTATGTTAAAAAATTCTACATCTTTTGTAAAAAGATGTCTATTAGTTTTAGGACTTGTGAGACAGTCCCTTAAAAGGGTTCATGATCTGTAACAAAATAGAGCTACTCCTAGGAAAATCAACAGGGCTAGTTAGTTATGGAGGAAATCCACCAGTTTGTATCAGGCATACCAGCTCTGTAACAACATGCCATACGTCATGAATAAGCAAATAAACAACCAACCAAGGAACATTAGAACTAAAAACCAGTATACAGCCTGCTTCTGCCTCTTTATTCTGGCACACCTAACCCTGGCCCCAACTCTCAGCCTGGTCTAAGAGCCTGGGCTGTGAAAGGACTGTGAAGCTCAGTGGAGGAGCTGATGCCCACCCACCAGGAGCCTGTTGTTGGCTTAGACCCTGTACCAGCTCAGGGCATTTTGCAAACATGGTATCATAGGTTTGCCTGGGGCAGGTCCAGGGAATCTGTTAATAGCAACTTGTGGTGAAAAACAGAATGAGGCTGCCACAGTTTTGATTAAAACACACGTGCAGCTTACGGGAGCCTTTGTTGGCATTAGAAGGTCTTGGAGGTCCCTTCCAACCAAAACTGTTCCGTGACTTCAGACCACTACTTATGTTATAAGGAAAATTCTCTCATTCCAAGTTTTGAAAAGTTTTTTTTGCTTTTGTGAATAATTTCCCCTGATACCATAGCTGCTCAGTTCAGCAAGAGCAATTTTATTCAGTAGTTTACAACGTAGGCAGGGCACACAGTGCATTAAAAATGAAGATGAAATGTCAGGTAGAGGCCATTTATTGACTAGTTATATGTTTTACTTCTGTTTGTAAAGCTGCCTGTCCTTTGCCTTTGTTTGGTGCAAATAAGAACTTTGAGTACCACACTCTTGAACTACATGCTAACCTGAGATAGACTGTGATCCTTCGACTCCTGTGAAAGGTACTGAAGGAACTTACAGAACTTCAGTACTGAAGGAAATTAGACTATGTTTTAATCCAAAAGTTATATACACAGCATATATTTTCTTCTGTACTTTTCAAATGGTGTTCAGTAACTTGGAATGGTAATTTGTAAATCAATAAGATGACAAACTCCACATCTGTATGAAGATGCATTTATAGGTGAGGAATCATCAGTAATTAGCTTCTGAAACAACCTCCTCCAAATTAGACAAAGCTAGCCACATTAATGAAATGCTGTTGCTATGGGAAAGTTGTCCCTGTAAAGGTGAAAATAAACATGCTTCCTTTTTCTCATCATGAAGATGCTGATTGTAGATACCAATAATATCTGCTTTTAAGAGGGTCATTTTTTTCACCCGTTTCAAAACCCTCTGTGCTTTCACTTTGGAAAAAACATCCTAAACGTTAGCAGTTAGGATGCTCTTCAGTGCATAAAGAGTAACTGGAAGGGTCATATGGAGATAGGAAGTTTATCTAGTTTATGCCCTTACTCAGAGTGTTTCCTATTCAACCAGGTTGCTCAGGGCTTTGTCAGGTTGAGCTTCAAATATCTCCAAGGCTAGAGATTTCCCCATCTTTCCAAATCCTGCTCCAGCATTTTACTGTCCTCATGGTGTACAACATTTTTCCTTGTACATAACTGGGACTTCTCATGCTGTGACTTGTGTCAGTTCTCTCTCATCCAGTCACTGTGCACCTCCAAGAAGAGTCTGGCTCTGCTGTCTCCACACTCACCCACTGGGGACTTGTTTACGCAATAAGATCCCCTCTTAGTCTTCTCTTCTAAGACTAAATAAACCCAGTTTTATCTCTTTGTACATCTTGTTCTCCAGTACCCAAACTGTTTTGACAGCCCTCCTCTGGCCTTGCTCCATTATGACAACATTTTCCTTTTACTGGGAAGCAAACTGGACCCAGAACTTCAGATATGGTCTCAAAAATGTTGAACGGAAGAGAATAACCACTTCTCTCGAGTTGCTGGCTATAATCTTTCCAATACAGCTCAGTATGTGGTGGCCTTCTTCACCACAAGGTCACACTGTTGACCCATGTTCAACTTGTCTGCAAGAATCCCCAGGTCCTTTTCTGCAAGGCTTTCTATTCGTTCTGTGGCCTTTAATGCTGAATGGAGTTGTTCCACCCCAGATGCAGAGTTCCACAACTACCTCTGAAACTTCATGAGGTCCCTGGCAGTCCATTTCTTCAGCCTGTCAAGCTCCCTGTGAATAGCAGCCTTCTAACATACGTTCACTTTCTACAATTTGGTACCCCTGTGAACTGGCTGAAAGTGCTCTCCGTCCCATCATCCACACCATTAATGTAAAAGGTCCACTGATAGTATGTAACATCTATTTATTATTTTTTCCTTAAAGAATGCAAATTCCTCTGACACATCTTCAGGCCAGAGTCCTTGCTGATATGAACTAATGCCCTGCCACGGAAGTCAGTAAAGGAAATTACCCCTGGGACAAAGTTTGAAGCAAACTTTCTATCTGTCCAGTAGCCCCAGAGGACAGACATAGCTAGCAACATGAAATGATCTGTTCTCTCAGCCTTAGCTCTTCAATAACCGTCTGACCCTTGTCCTCCCACCCTCAATTACCTTGCTTGCTGACATGTGCCTACAGCAAGGAAAGCCAACACTCCATCACTAATGGGAAATGCAATTACAAGTTATGTGCCTGAACCTGCTTTCTGACATGGTGACAGAGGTATCCTGGATTTACCTGAGCAGTTACGAAAGCAGAATTTGACCCTTGATGTGGAGGTTAATTTATATATGCAAAGACTGAGTAGAGATGACAATTGCCTGAATTGTTGAGACAATAGAAGCAAAATGACAGGTTGTAAAATGAAATGAGCTTAGTTCAGTCAAGGCTATTTCCTCTTTAGTTTCTCTTACTCACCAAAGTGAACCCTTTGTTCAAACAAAGGCTGTTTTATTCCTGATTATCAGGGCCACTTGTGCAAAATTCCTGTTGCTTCATCCCAACATTATTGATACTACACACAAGTTTAGTTGCTCACTTCTCTTTATCCCGGAGGGTATCTCTCATCTGAGAGGCAGATTCATGGAAGAGAAGCCAGAAGGACTCAACCCTCATGGGAGGAAGGAAGCCTTTTAAGTTTCCTGAATGAATGACATGTCTTTCCTCTGTCACGCAGTCTGTCTGTTCACAGTTAACAGTGACAGGTTGAGGAGCACGGTCTGGAACGTGGCTAGTGCCAACAGCTCCACGCTCAAAGTTGCTGTGCTCAAAAGGGAGCACTCTGTTCCCTCCGCCGCTGTGTCCCCTCTCACTGGGGCCCGTTGTTACAGCCTCACGCCTCCTTGTGTGAAAGCCAACAGCGGGGCTTTGTTCAAGAAGCAGCTGCTGAGAGGATGTACTATCTCATGGAATGACCCACTGACATTTCTCCCTCTGCTCATTAGTAAGCAGTGAATAATTAGAGGAACTAGGGCAGATCGCACGGCCCATTTCTTTCAGGGTAAAAAGCCAGCTCCTCAGATCCCAGTGTGCCCCGAAAGGGATTCCCTCATAAAGTGGGTTTGCAGCAAAGCCAGGGGAGGTGACCCTGTAACACCTTCTTCTCATCATCTAATGAAGCAAGGAAAGAGACTGGCTCATGCCAGAGCATGGACAGGACAATGCTGGAGTAAAGAGTGTCCCAGCTCTGCTTCCTGCAGAGCTCAGACCACACCTGTGCCATGTGAAGAGCAAGTTCAGCTCAACTAGCACCTGAGCCAGAGATTCTGGCTGGATGATACCTCACTGTTTATTCAATAATCTGTTGTTACAGAGTGGATCTACAGCAATGAGGAAATGATTGAGTAGTTGGAAGGAGCAGAGTAATTGGGGGAACCGAGGAAACCATAACAATTCTTTTGCAATCTGTAGTGTGGTTGGATGTGATCATCTAGTGATGTCCATGTACAGGGGCAGTGATGAAGGAGCATCTGCATTACCTTCTCCCCACCCAAACAATGCCTGCATCGGGCTCTGCGTTATGGTTATAGCACAGAACTTATCTGCCTATTATGTCACTGATTTACCGCAATTATATATCACTTAACCCCCCGCCCAAACCTGAGATAAACAGGCATGCTGAGATAAACAAGCATGCCAGGCTTGTTTTTCCACGTTTTCATAGCACACATTAGAGAACACTACGTATTTAACTTCAGATACTTCTGCTTCTATGTGTCTGCTAAAGGTCCTCACAATTTCTGAAGCCTCTTGCCTTAAAGATAGGTGCAAGACCATGTTTGCCTCATTCTTACATCAGCATTCTTACATCAGCATCAGTATTATTCTTGGGAAGTTCATGAAACAAAGAAAGTCTCATCCCCTGAGTGAAGGGGAAACTCCTCTGAGTATTCCCTGACCCTTTCCTAACCCAAATGTCTTAAGCAGAACACTCGATGGCAGCTTAGCATGTCCTGTCAGATACATCAGCTGTGTGTAGCCTTGCTGTCTCTTTATTTTCAGCTTGCTGTGGTCTAGCTGCCTCCTGGCTCGACAGTGTTGTTTCATCTGCCTTCACCAGACAAACAAAATAAGAGCCGCACTTGCATTTCCAAGTCCCAGCTTGTGGCTTCCTCTAGCGCATGAGACGCTGTAGGTATTTGCTCTCATGATTCACCTTGGGTTTTCTTGCTGCTGTGTAGTTGCTCTGCTCAAGCGGAAACGATGCTTACTGCCCTGAAAGATGCCATGTGGTGCAGGCAGGGATTCAGGACCGTATGATCCCAGTGTGAATGAAGGGCAAGCGCTGAAGCGATAGAATCACTGCTGAGATGACTTCATGAGAGCAAGACTGGGCTGCAGAAATCTTTAATGAGCTTCTCAAAAATAACAATAATAGTGTGCACACCTCCACTTAATAAAACCCATCTCAAAGTACTTAAAATTGCCCATTGTGCCAGTGAATACTCCCCTTGGGCTACAATTACAGGCACATTTCAGCATCACTGTATCGTAGGAGGTGTATCCAGCCTACTTCTTCCTGCATGAGCTGTGGCCCCTCTGGGAGGCTCAATCTTGCAGCCACCAACAGAGCCTCACTCCACACAGCAATCTGGGTGAAAGCAAGAGAAAATACACTACCCTGTTGAAAGACTGTGTTCAAAAGCTTGTCCAATGTATGGGGAAGGTAGCAGTAAGAATGATTTTGCCTATAATTTCAAAGATGCTCAAACCGAATGACCTGTTTTCCCACGTAAGCTGTCACAGATGCTCTGAGATCCAGTGCTACATGACCAGCCATCACTCCAGAAAAGCTGGAGGTGAAAAGTGACTGTTTTCACTTTGGCTGGTGGGCAGGCTGGTCTCCCAGCTCATCCTGAGTTCATCTTGCTTTTCGGTCTTCAAGTTCATAATTCATGTCTGTGATGGGAGAACTGCACACTGTAGCCCTACTTTACATGAGAATGTCCTCAACCGAAACAGAGTTAGAAAGGGGTTGTGGAAGTAAGTTTACTAATTAGTTATTTGTTTTATAGGATGACTTTGCTCCAGGTTCTTACAGTTTTCTTACTGCTTAAGGAATTATATGTACTGCAGTATCTGAACTCTCACCCTGTAATTACGTGCTGTGGTTTCACCTTCTGTGTGCCCCACACATACTAAGCATTCCTCACCACCGCCCTGGAAGGCAGATAAATCTGATGGCTACCTTTATTCAACATCTAGAGAAGGAAAGACCAGGGAGAGCTAGGCTGGTTTGGGACCATACTGAATACCAAGTCAAAACAGGGATAAAACAGCACTGGCTTTGCCAGCCAGGTCAAAGGGCCACCTCCTCTGGGATCTCCCTGCCAAGAGAAACCCATAGCAGATGTTTGCAAGAGAGGACATGAGAGGTGGGAGAGGCCAGCATGACTTTTCTGTGGTACACCCCCTCAGGTTCCATCCCTGCCCACACGCCAGGCAGCACACATCCCTGCCTGCGCTTGACATCGCAGCCGTGTTTACAGCTCCATCTTCCCCCGGGTTAAAAGGGGAGAATGGGTGAATTCCAGACAGGGCTCACAGGTCCATATGACGCTTAAGACGGATCAAGGGTCAAAGAACGATTTAAGTGTTCCCTTATATTCCCGTTGGTTTTGCTCTGTCACGAGCTTGCAGTTTTCAGAGCTATATGCACAAAGATTTATGTCCATACACTCGTAATAATGTGGGACAAATTAATCACCCCTTAGCAGCTCTCTCTCCACCCTAAATTAATTATCATAAGAGACTGAAAGACAGACCAGTCAAGATAATTTGAAGAACGAAAGAGCTACTTTTCCCATAGGGAATGTACTTGAAAAGTTTAATCTGGAGCTCTGAAGAACTTCCTTGCTTGGCAATTCCAACAAAGCGTCAGCGGCAAATGACCCCACAGCAGTCCTCATCTGACAGATACGAACAGGGTACTAAATAAATAAATAGTACAAATATTAAAAGAAGGACTTTTCCTGACTCTTGAAGAACAGGGTTTTATGCAGAGGAAATGCAGGGAGAGAGAGGAACTCAACCTGAGAGCTGGGCCCCAACTATCCTCCTGCCTTTGCAGTCACCACTCCGGTCTGTGAACTGTAACAGCACCTTCCATCCTTTCTCACAACACTTGCATCTGGGAAACACCCTGGTCTTGCATGACGGCAGATCTCGCAGCCTGCCAGCCATGCCAGCCTGCCACAGCAGCTCTGCCTACAGTGTGCAGTAGCCTCAGGACCTGTACTTATGCACAGGGCTGGGCAGCACCATAAATTTATCCTGGAAAAACAACTTCCATTGCTTCAGAAAAAGCCCCAAAGAGGATGCACTAATATAGGTACACAGGTAGTGCTATTTTCTCTTTCCTAGCCAAGGAGAGCGTCTGTCCAGGCGTCAGCACCCAGCAGCTGCTGGTGTGGTTCAGGTAGTACAACTTCACGTGCAAGCAAATTCCAGCTTTGTGTGAGGTTCTCCCTGCTGTGGGAGGCACGAACGAGAACAGGATTCGTGGTGAGAACAGTCATTTTGCGCTCCTGCAAAGGCTAATGTGTCCATACCTGTGGTTATTTCCAGTAGTGCATATGGAAGATTTTATTTCCCAGCAATGTTCACACACTATGCTGAAGGCCAGCAGCACTTCTCTGGGGGAAAAAAAAATGCCCATAACCCATTCTAAGCCTCCTGCCAAAGGAAATGCAGATGAGTGCCATTCTTTCCTGTGCCTCTGTAGAAAAGCAGTTTAAACTTTTCCTGCTCCAGCGAGGCAGGCTCAGTTGGAGGAGACGGAAAGAGAACAGATTGCTATGGGTAAGCGGGCCCACACCCAGCCTTGCTGACAGTCACCGAGGAAGAGTTGTGCTGCTCTGTGAGGAAAGCAGCTCTGTAGAACGCTTGCCAAGGCTTTCCCATCTCCATCCCTGGAGATCACCCGAAGCCTGCCTGATCACATCATCGGGGAGTGCTGCTCTCCAGGAACATTCCCTCACGCTGATGTGCATGAGCTGTCACTTCTCACTCTCAGTGCTACCCTAATTCTTTTTCTTATTAATGCTGACATCCTTCTTAGTCATCTTCCCCTTCCCAATTTGACCATGTTTAGTCCTTTTTAACCTTTCTGTGTAGATCAATCCTTCCCAGTGCTATGAATAAATAAAAGCCTTCTGTTCTCATCAACAAAATGGTCTTTTAACAGTTGCAAGAACAACATAGCAATCACTTGGAAAAAAATAAAAACGCAACACAAACCAAAACCAGCTAATATTTGATGCATTTAAAAATCTCTGTTCCAGCTATTTCCTACTGTTTAGAAATAAGTGCTTTGATAAATAGAGAAAACAGTGAGAAAATTAATGGGGAGCACAAGCAGCAGTAGGAGTCTGAGAGGGACCTGCTAACCCATCAGAAATGCTCACCACACACGAAGTAGCGGCGGGGCTCAAAAAGAAAGCTGAGCTTCGGTTAGAAACATCTAAGGAATATGAATAAGCTGTTAGAGCTGCAACCTTTCCCTCTGCTTTGATCTGACGTTACGCATAATTCGAGAGTGAGAAATTCAACAGCTTCAAAGAGGGTCAGCGAGCCAGAGGTCTCTGTATACCAAGACAGGTAGAGGGTTTATTCTACCTGGAGAGAGAGGGAGGTTGGAGGGGCTTCGTCCAGCCATGTTACCCCCAAGAAGCACCAGCAAGTCTAAGTGAAAAGGAGGGCCAGTGCTCCCACTGATAAAAAGTGCAAGTGAGAAGTAAAACACATTTTTGTGGCCCTCGCATCTTGGAAATGCTTTTGTAACTGCTATTAGTTGACATGTACTTTTGAAGGTGAAATTGCGGTTGTTCTGGGCTCTGGCCATGTAATGCAACCATAGAGAATAAGATCTCAGCAAATGAGATGTTATAGGAAGAGAGATGAGCATGGCTGGAACATCATGTGCTTTACCAACTGAAAATGCTTGGTACGAGAAAACAAAGCCACATTTTCTATCCTTTATTCTCATTTTCCTTGGCTCTCAGTTTTACAGATCCCTATAAATACTGCATTATAACTAAAGGAGCTGCAATTTGCCTGTGCCTGAATGAAGAATTACAATACCATTCCAGTTTGATGAATCTCCCAGGGGTATTCCTTCTAAGAGGGCTTTCCTAAATTGATTGCAAATAACCTAATATGTTTGTCTGTATCTTTTTTCCATCATCAGAATGTTGCCATAAAAAAAAATAATAGTAATATAGAAAAGGAATTGAAAAAGCGAGATTTCATTTCAAAATACCTAAAGTTTGCAGAAATGCATAACAAGGTCATCCCAGCAGCCTTAACTCTGCCTTCATGAAGCTGCATGCCAGGCAAACCCAGAAATCATGGGGAAGAGTTACCTACTTATTAAAAAAACCCCTACTTATTAAAAAAAGACCACAGGAAAAACCACTGTATTACAAAGAAATACCCTTTTCCTCTTCCATGGGATTAACATAAAATAAAGGAATTTAATAGTTTCAGATGTAAGGTAGGATTAAGGGGTCTTCTGGAGTTAAATTTTCACTATCATGATGGAATATTTTCAATATGTATCTATGAGGTCCAGCAGTCTTGAGATTACTATGAAACACCCCAAAGAGTAAAGGTACAAAACCTCACACACTAAGAAAAGTGAGCCCATGATACTTTATGTGAGGCAACACCAAGACAGAAGTTTGGTGAATATCGTTACTCTGTGAAGCGCCAATCCTTTTGCTGAAGCCTTGCGTAACAGGAAACAGTGGTGCAGAGCAGCCTTCGGCAAGATTTAGAGCCACTGTGTGAGCTCCTACAGACTCAGCAATATAAATGGAAATTATTTTTCCTTCTTTTGACTGAAGGATAGACACAACATAAATCAGTCAAGTCACGCATGCTACAGACCTAGTAACTTCCCAACTCATTTGGGAAATCATGCTAGCCACGCTGTGGAACTGCATTAATAATCTCATGGGTAATGTGCCTAAATTGGGAATTTTATCCACAAGAATGCCAGAACCAGAACAAATGTCCAGGTCAGAAAATCTATGCCAAGCTCAGAAGACTAAGAGCCAGCATAAGCAGTGGGGAACAGAAAGCAATTATTTTGCTAAAACAATTGAATAATTAATTAATATAACCCAAAGATATCCAAAGGATGAGATGCAAAGGAGGAACACACTGTAGAAGTGATTTAGAATAGATAAAATGGTGGAGAAAAATTATAAACTTCCTAGTCTGATTTGAGCAAATTTGGCAATAGAGGTGTTTATGTCCTTCAGCTCTTGCTGGCATCCAGCTCAGGCTGTAACCTCTAATCCACCAAACAAAGTTTAGCCTCAACGCTTACCTCTTTAAGTGCAAAAATTATTTTACAGCGCCTAAAATATGTTTCTTGTCTTTCTAACTTACAGTGAATCTAGGCTCAGTCAAATTAGCTCTTTGTGTAACACGACTCTGTTTCCATTGTTCTGCTTTTGTGTTCCTCTTTACCCTCTCCCCATTGCTGATGAAGAAAACCAAACCGAATTTAAAAGAAAACTGTAGGTTTGACTGGGAAAATCAAGTCGTTAGCCTGCCTGAGCAACCAGATTTGTACTAATTGAAGTGAACTAATTAATCCAGCAACATCAGTCTATAGAAAAAACATAAAATATTTATGCTTCTCTAGTGAAAAATACATTCAAGGAAAAAGAAAGCAAGTATCTGTCTCACAATACTGCCTGACAAGATCCTTTACCCCAAAGGCCCTTCTCCATATCAAGTCCATGTGATAAATACAATGTTTTATCATTTCTACTAAGTTTGTTTCTTCAAATAGTGTTATTTCAACTCTGCTTCTGAAAACCATTATCAAGTTTTACGGGAATGAGGAACGAGGTCACAACGTTAACCGGGCACAGTGAGCAACCGCAGCCTCTCACAGGCCCACAGGACCTCAACAGACAGCTGGTTTGTCTTGGGGTTCAGTAATTTTTTTTGTAATATTGTCTGTGATTTACTAAGAGCAGCTGCAGAAAGGACAGCATGTGGCCTGTCCCATCGCCTTTCTCATGAACTTTATGCCACACAGATAAATAGAGGAATGGAGACACTTTCTACTGGGATTACTGGAGATTCCTGCCAGTCTACGTCCAACTGGGAAGTATATCGAAATGAATGAATCAACACTTAGAAATATCATGCCTATCTAGGGGGAGACTGATGTCGTCAGTAACGACACCTCTGCGTGGGTCAACTGTCCTTGTAGAGCCAGCCCTGAATATGGCACATGATTTGCTGTCCAGAAAAATCACAGGGGTTTTATTTATTTTCCTTGCAAGCTGTCCTGAGGACTAGGTATTTGCTTTCTCAGGGAAAATACGGGCTTCATTTCAACCATGTCTGTGCTGTGATTTAAAGGGAGTCATGAGAGCAAGTGTGAGGGGAAGCCTTGGTTATTTGGATTCAGTGGGGTTTTACCCTCCCTCTCACAGACTAAATGGTGCAATGCCTCAACTGCATTCAGGATCTTCAAGCTCCAGTTAAGTAGTTCTGTCTTTGAAGAGATCTAGGGGCAGGTCTGAGCCTCAGCTTCAACCAAGTAAATTGCAGTATAGTTTCCAGCATATTGCACTGTAGTGTCCAATGTATTGCATCAATGCAATACTTTCCAATGTTAGTGGATGATCTGTCAGGAGATCAGATTTACATGACCTGAGATTCATCCCATTTCAACCTGTGAGTTCAGAATTGGGCCTTGCCTTTTGTCCATTGCCATCATTAATCTCATTGATTCATTTTGCTAATACCTAGAGTGACTCTCGCAGGGAGGTAGTGAGCTGCAACAATAAAAACAAAGCAAAGACTTCCAAGCACAGGGAAGCCGTGAAGTTGCAAGAGTCAGGTGTGACAGGAGGCTGCTGAAAAAACAGGATAGATGGTTCAATTATGTTATCAGGATGTGCTAGTCCATGTGCTGCAGGATATCTGGTGATACCCAGCACATCTACATTACAGGATGAAGCACAGAGCAGAGATCTTCAAGACAGAAGAGGCTGGGACAGTGAGTCCGCACAGCACAGCATTGCCCAGACCTTCTGGCTGAGGGCTGAGGTGCAGGTGCTGTGTTACTGCAGCCCTGCACACACTCAAGCTACCTTCTCAGCAGAGCTGAGGTATGCACAGCCAGCTCTGGTGTCTCTGCTAGACTGCAGAAATGTGTCCCAAGACAGGTCTGTGATGACTCCATGCCTCTCCACGTCCCAGGGGTGCAGCTGTATATGAAAGCTATGCTGTCATTTCAGCCTCCCTTTTGGACTCATTTATGACATCGACCATGAATTCAGCACAAATGGCTCCACTGCTTCCGCAGTGGACTCTTGACACCACAAGAGGTAGGTGAAAAAGAAATAATTCCCTACAGAGAGGTTAATATAGCATCAGCAGTAATGTCAAGGACCAGGATGAGGAAAACTCAAGGTAAAAAGGTATATTTTTTCACAGATTCAATATGCAGATCCTTACAAAGCAACAGATGATCCCTTTCTTATTTATGTCAACGTGTAAATATTGATTGACTCTTCTCTCACTGCTGAGTAGCTTTAATGGCATTTACTTCAGTAAAGTCCTGAGCTGCTGTAAATCAAGTACTGTTGTGGGCTACTCACCATGGTCATGGGCAAAAACAAACAAGTTAAGTCCTGTCAGCCTCTGGGCCAAGTCATCATAGCGGCCGCAGTGTTCCCCAGCGCCATGAGCGATAAACACGAGGGCCCTAAATGGAGCATTAAGGTATAGATCATTAACTTGGCAATCAACCCACAAAGGCTTCAGCGCTGCAAGAAAAAACAGCATATTCAATGTAGCAACAGCACTTCAGACATCAGCAAATACAAGGCACGTATACAGTGGCCGAGGTGAGTTTGAACAGTGGGGAAATGATTGCCGTCCCCACCTCCACTGACCTGGTCTTCACCAGGTGGTAGCAGGACAGAGCACATGGAAGTCGGCTGCTCGTGGGACAGCCCTTTCCCATTTGCCTGCCACCAGGGTCTGCTGCAAGTTGAAGATGCAGATGGGCACTGGCAGCAATCCTTGAGCTGGGTAACTCCTGCTTGGGCTTGAGGCATCTACACTGCTCCTACAGTGTAAGTGTTGCCATCAATTTCTTTTAGGATTGATATTTCTCTGTGGTTTCCAATACAAATATTGTCTGTAACTTTATCACTTATAAAATTGTCTGATGCTACAGAGCACACTGAAAGATGAAATTTCAGCTAAAGAATAGGTATCAAGTAGAGTTCAGAACTTCGTTTGGAGTTTGGAACTTTATCTTTCATCCCAAATTTTAGTAGTTTTACAATTCCAGTTTCTGCCCCAAAACAGTTGCTTCACATTGGTGACTAAAGTTACTCTTACACAGCCACTGTACAATTACAGACAGGGATGATAAAAAAACAGTCTAAGAGACACTTCTTTCTGAAAGACATGCAAATATTTATCTTCTAAGATTCCAGTTTTACCAATGATACTTTACTTTTACTGGAATGGCATCAAGTGAACGTGCCTGAAGTCAAACAAACCATCTCAATCTTTTTACTGGACAAAGTTTGTACAGAATTAGACTAGAACTATAGCAGAGGTAGTAATGAAATTACAAGAGTTTTGCTGAATTGGACAGGTGACTATTTAAAATCCAGCTTTAGCAACATAAACATAACTTGTTCCTTTAAAAGTACCATCTCTCATTGCAACATCAGCAACCACAAAACAGCCTGAAGGCTACAAGTTAGACATTTTCAGTACATTAACTCTGAAATATTAAATGACCTGACAACATAAAACAGTGACAGAAGTTTACAGCTAGTGAATTCCTCAACTTTATTTTGATTGAGGTTTTGAATACCTTCTTGGACAGTGTATTAGGCGATAAACTGCTTTGATCTTAATGTATTTAAACTTTAAAAAGATGTTGGATGATGTAGAAACTCCTGCTTTAGCTCTTTGATTAGGACCTGCTTCAAAGTATTTGCTCATGAAACAACTTGAGAGAGATCATCCATCAAAACTAGAACGATTTTACAGAGCAAACAGGAAGGCAGCAATGTAAAGATGCTCCAGTATCTGTCTAATACTAATTAGCAAGAGTGGGGTTAGGTCATGTAGCATATTTAACTTGCTGTGACTTACAAATGTTCTTTAGCATCACTGAAGGTTTTGAAACGATCAGTGAGGAGCAGTCATTTCTTCCTTCATCATCTTCCCCAGTCAATAGATCTGTCAAGTTATCAATGCATTTGCCAGACAGTCTGACTCTCAGACTGTGGGATCTATTATTATAGCTCCAAATACTGAAGTGTATTCCACTGCAGAGAATGTTAACCTTCTGCAGCAGAGGCATCATGGCTTTATGTGTCCCACCTCTCCCAGTTGCAGGCAGCCCAGCAGAGATATTGTGGCCAGGGCTGGAAGAGCGAGACATTATCCTATACATGTCCCTGAAAACTAGAGGCACCATCCAAATGCTTTTTCTTCCACCTATGTGTAATGGTCAGGTACCTCAGCCCTGGCCCTGGGTCACCTAAAGAGACATCACAGTCCCCAAGTGTGGGGCTGGCAGATCTGTCAAACATTCAGAAATGCAGCAGGGAGGAGGGGGGCGAAGCAAAGCCAGGCTGCTCTCCACAGGCTCTGGACTCTGCAGTACAGCAAGCAGTGGCGCTGCGCACATAGGACATCAGTGCAGAAACTAAGGAAATGTGAGAGAAAATTCCTGTGTACCCATGATCTTGATATTCAACAGACTCAGCCAGGCTAAGCCTCTCTGCTGTACACCTCCTGTTACCTCCTGTTACCTGGCTCTTGACAGCTTCCCTGCTCAGTGTCTTACTAAACCCCTCAGTTACTCTTTAGAGGACCTATATTTTTTTCTGCTGACTAGGCACAGAGACTAAGGTGCAACTTGACTGACTGAATTACAGCCCTTCACTTCTCAGAGAAATATTTGAATGTATGCACCAAAATGCATTAAGTGAATGAAACCTAATAGGAAGCTGGCAAAGAGATCTCTGCCAGGAAATTCTTGCTGTTGTTTCATCCCCTCTGACAGCAAAGCCCTAATTTTGCTTTCATTCACACTGATGCAGCACCATGACTTTGCTTGACAGCATCCTGCTTGCTGCTTAGACCCCTTATCTTCTGTGAAACCAGTGCGAAAAAAAACAAACCTCAATGCTTCAGAGAGGAAAGGAGTTCCTGCAAACCTCTCCTCTCATCTAGCATAATTGCCTGGCTTGGCAGAATTGAGCCTTTGGACACCACAGGGAAGAGACCTCGGTTAATATTTGTCTGCAAAATACCAAATAAAATTCCCAAGACACTTTGTGCCTTAAGAGCCCTAATGGCTCCCAACAAGACTTTGATACTTCTGAAAGTTTTGTCCCATCAGTAGTCATAAACAAAGAGTAAAATTTCCAAATCGTTATGTCAAAACAGAAGTAGCTTGTTTTGTTGTTCAACAAAAAATAAAGAGTGACTTTACTGACTAAAAACTAGGTCGTATCTACACAGCTCTGGCTCCAGCTTTGGCGTCTAAGCACAGGAGCCATACGTTAAATACAGCAGTCTGAAAAACTGAAATTAGCATGAGTATCATCTGAGCAATGATTGAGGGACATGGCTCTTTCACCTAATCTCCTATTTTCTGCAACAAAACAAGTTTAAATTCGGCAAATAATACCCAAAGGCATCATAACAAATACACAGCTCAAAATATTTTCACTAGCAAGCTGGCATGAAAACACAATGAGTGATTAGATTGACTGACAGCAGTTCTTTTACTGTATGTAAACATTTTTACAGACAGCCCCGCTCTCGAATCGCAGCCTGCTCTTTCCTACTGCACTGGCTGGAGTAACAGAATATCAGAGATTGCTTTCAACAGAGCAGTTTAATACAGAAACCCTGCAGGCTTTAAGATTTTGCAGGACTGCAGTGCCTCTGTGCACGACCTCAGTGGAAATTCTGTTTAAGCAAGGGTCACATATTGGCTGTATATCAATTTGATCCCAGGGAGAAATTTCTTCACCTCCAGCTCTTGCAATTGCGCTGGTGAAATCCTTGGAAACTCACACATCTCAGGGAGAAAACACTGTGCACAGCCTGCAAAGGAGACTGGCCTGTGCCTGAACCCAGGCTAATGCCAGCCTCTCTAACCGCAGGCTGAGAAACCCAGCGCATCTTTGGGTGCTTCAGCTGGTTTTGGCTGGTGGAACTGTAATTGCTGAACATCTCAAAATAGCATTGCTTTGGCATCTGCTCAAGGCAGCACCTAATCACACAACAGCGCGATGTCCCCACGCTCGGCAGGCATGTCTCCACACAAAGCCAAGGTGTGAGTTGAGCATGAGCAAGCATCCACGTGCGTGCTCTCACCTAACTAGTGCAACAACAATTATGGCTATTAAAGGAAACCAGTTTCTTGACTGCTGTTTGCAAAAGTAACAGTTGGTTTTCACAGATCCCTTCCCATAGCCTTCACCACCCCCTCCTCCTCCCCACTGCAGGTTTCTGTCTCCTGGTGCTGCACAGCTTGGCAAACAGATGCAGTTCTTCCTTACAAGAGCGCAGGACAATATTTGTCTTTACTGTTCAAATCAACTCCTGGCTGTTTATCTCCCATTAGGAGGTGATGTTATTACCAGTGAACAGTCCCTGCTCCCACATCTCCACTGTGCTGGTCACCCATGGCCAGTATCAGTCCCTTCTGGGCTGCAGTTGCTGAGTAAGCAACACACAGCGACACTAGACACGCAGCTGCACATGCAAACATCCTCTCCTGAATCAGGGAGGTTGGGAGTGGTAAAGGCCAGGCTGCGACACAAACTTGATGTGCACAAGTCCATATGGAAACATTATCTGTCTGTCCTGCCTCTTTGAGAGGTTACCAGTTGATCTAAGCTTAAGCTGTTTGCAACCCTTCCATCTTTCTCACCCTAACTTCACATCCTCTCCTATTTCACTTCTTGTGGGGCAGCAGCTTCGCAGGGCAAGATTTCAGCTTTAGTGCAAGAGAAGAACTAGTTTTAGAGGTTCTCACTTTCTCTATTGCTGGGTATATGTTGCCACCTCTGCCATACCAGCACAACTGTAGGGAGAGCAATTGTAGGGAAAAGAAATTGTAGCACCAGGCTTATACAAATGAGCAAGAGTCCACTTAAACCATGGCTCTACCGTTAGAAGAAACATACTTTCAGACAAGACTCAGAGAGCTGCTGTGATGTGAAATTGGAAAGGCCATAAGGACAACTCAGGACTTGGGTCCTGCTGGGCGTAAGACCCATGTTGCTTTATTTTCAACAAAAATCATGTTGAAACTGAACTAAGATGAGAAAGGTTGTGAGAAGGATCTTAACAACTTGTGTCCTCTGGGGACAGAGCCACTTCTGTGGGACCCTGTGCATTCTCTTTTAATGACAGAAAATTACGCAAAACACTAGGATTAGACCAAATAACTGAAGACTACATGTATGAAAAATATATTGTTTTCCAGTCAATTCAAAAGCATCTTTTCTCAGAACAATATTTAAGTACTTGCTTAACCTCATGAAACTTTCTTCAACTCATGAAAGACAGTAGGACTTACAAAGTACAGGATGAAGGTTAAAAAAGGATTTATAAATGCTGTCTTGAATAAGGGCTGATTTAATCACACACGGAAGTGATTTCCTGAATCAAGCCCTTGCAACTTAAGTTAATACCATGTTATTCTATGTAAGGCAACCGCGCTTTTCATTTGGTATTATGTATGTTGTTACCAGAACCAGATCAGCTCTAACAAGGAACATCTGACTTGAGCAGTTTTGAATACTTCACACTAAATTCTTAAAGTAGTTTTTAAAAACTAACTGACAGGAAAGCTCCGAGTTAGGTAGGCCGCCAGAAAAATGACTGGCTTACTGAAATTAAGTATTACATTTTATTGTGTTGTTTGAGCTGATTTGTCAGTTCCTTTGTCACTGGCATGAGCCTGAGTCTTAGAACCACAGTGAACAATTAACCTTTATTTATCAAAAACATTTCACTGGCAGCATTTTTGGACAAGCAACTGAATAGTTGCTCACAGACCTTTTTAACTTGTTAAAAATGTAATGTCATTGTCCTGGTTTGGGAGCCCCAGGATAAAAGTTCTCTGGGGACAATCCCAGTGGGGCAGGGGGGCAGCTGTGCCCATGGGGAGGAGAGGATGGTGAAGGTGACCCCAATGGACCAATCACAGCGTCCCTTCCCATGTGCTCAGTATAAAAGGGCCCTGAGAAGGCACCAGAGGTCTTTAGTGCCTGCTGGGCTGGGGGGATTGCTGGGCTGGGGGATCCTCTCCCTGTGCTGCTGCTGTTCCTGCCTCCTGTTTCCACGCTGCGGAGGAGCATCATTTGTCAGAACAGCTCACTTTCTCTGCTTACCCCAGATAAGAGCAGCACAGCTACTTTTTCATGTTATTGTATTTTTTTTGAATTTTCATGAGGACTCTGGGCTCAGGCACTTCTGTCTGCTGCCGAGTCCAGTCTGGGAGTTTTGCGCTCAGGATCTTGTTGTTATTCAGAGGGCATGGGTTTCCTATTAACATATTCTGTTGTATCTTTGAATATATTTGCATGCTTGTATAATATTGTATATAGTTTAATATCTTCATTGTTGTTATTTGTTAGTATTATTTTCTTTTTCGTTAAGTTCAGTTTTCATTAAGTTCAAGTTTTTTCAATCTCAAAAGTGTCTCTCCCTGGTTTCCCTGTTATTGCCCTTGGGAGGGTGGTGAGGGGATCACAGGGAGTGTCTGTCAGAGTTCAGTGGCCAGCCCAGGCTTAAACTTCAACAGTCATGTATGTGTATTTTGCTTCCAAAGTATACTATAATACAAAAATCAATTAAAGGTGTGCATTTTTGTGTTAGCTGGGTTAGTGGTCCTCCCTAATTATGAAGATTAGTTATCTTTCACATAATAAGATTATACATTAAGCAGCTTGTAACTTCATTGAGCTTTAACTGTCATTCCAATTTCCTACCTTTGGTATTTGGTTAAAGATTAATTTTCTTTAAGAAAAAACTTCCAGCCAATCATTTCCAGGAAAGTATAATGAATAATGAGTTGTTGAAGACCTTTTCTCTGGAGGGCTCTTGAGCCTCTTGATTTGGGTGTAAGACCTGAATTCTGGAAGAGAGATGTCTCTGTATCCACTTTTCAAGTCAGCTTTGGCACTTTCTTTCCAAAGCAACCTTCACAAAACTGAGCTGTGGACAGGGATTACAAATAGTTACAGAAATTTCTCTCATGTTGTGCATGCTTGTGACCTATGTAGTCAGCCAAGAATTCAGGCTAGTGACTCTGGTTAGACAGGAATATTTATGGTAGAGACAGGTGTATCCTTTCATCTCCAGGAAACATGCAGAGTTATGTTTGTCTGAAGGAGCAAGAGGCAATGACTTTGCTCACACTTTCAAGCCATGTTTCAAGGAGGAACTGCACCCAAGAGCTTTGCTAGCTTTCTTGCCCAGCTTTTCTGAGAAATGTATTCTTAGCCTTTGCTTTACTGGTCCACAGATTTTTCATGCAGGTCCATAAACTGCGTAGTCACCTCTTTTTTCACCTATCATTGAGGTTGAACAATGTTAGGTTAAACTAGCAGTTCTATAGCTACTTTTTCTAAGTGAGGAGAAAAAGCAAGTCAAAACAGTGATAACCTGGAATTGACCTCTCAGTATCACAGACCATAGAGCGTCAGCATCGATATCTCATGGAGCTCCAGAGTGGGAGAAATTTACTTCTTCCAAATAGACTGAGGTAAGTAGTAGTTCAAGAATGTAGGAAGTTTAACCTGTGGAAATCATTTAAGCACCACAGAATATGTTGAAGGACTGTGCACTATGCTCACACTACACAATTTCTGCTTGATTTTATAGAGCTTGTGGGGACTGGATTAGGTGATCCTTGAGGTCCCTTCCAAGCTGGTATTTTATGATTGAGGATTCTGCGCATTTGTGTTTGATGTGGTTTGGTCTAGTTTAGCAGACTCAGCAGCTTCTGTCCAGATCCTAAACTGGCAAAATTCTGCTTCCTACTTTCTTCCCCCATTTACTCAGGCTTGGAAGTTCCCATTCAAGCCTGTTCAAAGGGACTGCTGTTAGCTTAAGCAGCATCCTACTGTCTAACATCATAGAGACTTCAAGCTCAGTCTTAAAATCTGTGCTTGCTTCCACGAGCAACTCTGTTGCAACATGTCTGCAAGCCTGGTCTCAAAATCACAGTCCCTCACAGCATAGAGTCAGGAGGACAGCTGAGAACAGCCACGATCTCCAGCAGGAGGAACGTGGGTAAGTTATTCAACAACACCAGAAAGTGTAGACACCGTAAATCAACAGGGCAGAGACAGAACTGGGTAGTGCAGATATATTTCAAAACAAAAGGTTCAACAGGATCTAGCTAGAGCCAGCAGAAAACAATGCAGAGAAACAGCTTATGCTGATTTATTGTAGCTCTTAGAGAAGCAAGCCCTAGCCAAGAATAACTCAGGAGTGGTCTAATATAGTGAAAAAGAGATGAAGGAAGCTTCAGGTGGGGGCAGGAAGGAAGGAATTACTGGAACCTTGCAACCGCATAGCTCTGGATAAATCTCTGCAATGTTAACATTTGAGACCAGCTGTATTTTGTTTCAAGGAGGCTTTGAAGTAGTGTTTTAGGGGAACACAAGGCTGAGTTCAGAGGTGATACGCGTGGTGTGTAGCTCAAAATTCGTGGGCTGCATCTGTCCACCCCTTTCTTGGATAAAACTGAGGATGAGGGATTCTAGGGTTACACAGACTGCCCTGGGAAGACCCTCTTTCACTCGGATATCAGAGATGGGATTTTTTTTTCTCAGCAGAATTGCGTGCCAGACCCACTCCTCTCAGTCTGCAAGGCAGACCAACACTCTGCAGACACGGACAGCTCAGGATTTGGAGATGGACTTTTCCTTTGCTGCTCCCCTTCTACAGAGCCTAGGAATCCTTGAAAGAAGAACTATGACTTCCATTACCAAAGAAGTAAAGTGTAGGCATTATCACACACAGGACTGAGGAAGTGATGGGTTGCAGGGAGCCTGGGCAGAACTGCCCCTGAACCTGTCTGGGACCTTACTTTGCCCTGCTTCAGCCCTTCCTCAGTACAAAGGCTACAGGAGAGGTAAAATAGAAGTTATGGCTTCCAAGGGGAGCTACGAGGATGAAGGCACAAAGCAGTCAGCATCTTTCTTAGAAAGCTGTGCAAAGCATTATTTAAATAGAAAACATCAGCTGCAAAATTCAAGTTGATCTGAAATGACACTCAACATTTTTAGACTAGCTTTAAGGCGTGAAGGCATAATATTCAAAGAAGTAGAAGAATTTCTGGCATAGATCCCCTTGGAAATCACTGCAAAGCCACTTCAGATAAAAGGTGGCTGCAGGACCACAATTCTCAAGAGAGAAACAACAAACAGAGAGCAAGAACAGTTTTTGCAGACTTCCCCCTCCTCTTTTAGAGCCATGCACTGAAATTCTAATGATTTCCAAAGGGACAAAAATTATCGGTTAGTCAGTCGTGTAGCAGTTTCTTCTTGAAATCAAAATACAGGCACTGCCTGGTAAGCCAAAGCCATGGAAAAAGAAAGGCTTGTGTAATTAGACCAACTGTCCTTTCAAACCATGAGAAAGCTGTAATTAAAGGGCCAGTAGCTTTCTTTTTCACAATCTTTGTTGCTTAAACTCAGCACCACTCACGAGCTCAGCACTAAACCTGTTCACTGAACAAAGCAGGTTTTTTATATAAAAGTACATCTCTGTTTCAAAGTAGCTGTGCAAAACTGGTTCCTTCTTACTGACTTCCCTTGAATATGAGGTCTTGGCATATTCAGAACACTGTGACAAGTCACTACTTATTGCTGCTAGAAGTTCATAGCCTGACAAACCCAACCCAACCCTGAAAGACCTAAGCAGGCCTCCTAGAAAGGAACAAGGTGTGCTCGATTAAGAGATCATCTCAAACCATGCAAAACCACTTCCTACATGGCATCCTAGCCCCATTTTGACCATTTAATCTCACCTTTCTGCATAGCACAGGAGATGGAATTAGACAGCAGCATCCCAATATGGAGGTGAGGAGCTCTAGTTGAGCCTGTATAGGTTTCAAATGATGAAAATTACTAAGTAAAGCCATTCCTCTGGTTAGGTCCACACAAGTCCTTGGTGAGTTTTAAGTCCTTAAAAACATGCTTGCTTGCTTCCTTACTTTCAAATACTTGCTAAGAAGTGCTTATAGTTCAAGACAAATCATAAAGTGGTGCAGAACGTTAAGCAGTACTTCCTGAAGTCCTCTAAGACAAGTCTGCAGGCTTTTTCTGACTTCAGTTTTTTCACAAGGTATTTTTCATGCCGGGGCTGGACATCACTAGTGGTCTGAACCTGGGCTCACCAGAGTTTTTTCATCCACTTATCCACCTTTTAGACTCTAGCCATGAGTCCAGCTGTCATTTCAGGGAGTGGATGGTACAGACAACTCATGACAAGCAATATTGAAAAAAATATTAAAGGAAGAATTCACCTCATCACCCTAGCACCTGTGCAGGGAAGAAGCGGAAAAGTGCACATCTGGTACAAGGAAGTCAGTGTTTCCAAGCTGTTCCTTGCAATAAAAACTGCACAACTGAAGTACTTTGATCAGGCACTTTGGGCTTACATGGGCAAATTTTTCACTAGCTTGGAAGAGAGCTGTGAACAAGCAGGAGCAAGAAAGGGGATGACACTTCACCTGTCCTGTGAATTTGAGATAGGATGATATCATTCCTTTTTAATAAAACACTGACTGTGCAATCCCCAGTTGTTTGGCAATGGCTTAAAGCAAAACTTAAAACTTCAATTCCCTGAAATACTTAGACCCGACAGTATGGCTTGTAAGCTGGCAATTCCACCCGTAACGTGGAACTCTTGATTACTTCCTGCACTGAGTCAATAACCTGTCCTCACTTTTACCTTTCCGATCCAATTTTTTCCAGTGTTCGCAAAGATCTTAATTGGTTATCTTTAACAAACTGATGAACTCATAAAAAGTTCAGATGTTGCAGACAACATGAGTCTCCAAATAGCCAATCTTTTTCTGTGTGATTTTCCAAAAGCCAACGTGCTATTATCCCATAAACTTCAAGATAGAAACTCAAGGATTGATTTCTTAATTGTGAAGCACTTATGTATATTTTAACGTACTTTGAGATTAGGTGCATTAATTTCCAGTGAATCTCAACACATCCGAGCTGCACGTCAGCCCTGGTCAGCCATGAGAGGAATCTCTGCAGCAAGAGGCTTTACAGGCTCTGTCAAAATCAGAATCAGCAGTTATTCCTCTGGGAAATCAGTCATGTCACAGCCAAAGCATTTGCTGAGGCTTTGAGCATATTCCAATTAATTTACTGTTCCACTTTTGCTGTAGACCTGGCATAGGAGAAAAAGTTGAATGTAAGCAGTTAAACGTGAAACACCAGAATCCTGCTAAGACAGTGATCACTACAACGTGTGTTTTAAAGGCTGAAATGTTTATTCAGGTTTTGAACCAAAGTAAATTTTAACTGTGGCTGAGGTGCAATGGTTTACCTTCAAATGACTTAAAAGTTAACAAACAGATGGAGACTTCAGCCCACAGTTGCCAAATCCAGATCTATGTTATTTCTTGGCCACACTGGGCTAACCTGGCAGCCGAGAGACTTGAGCTGTGGCAGGCTTGCCTCCTGAAATGTTCTTGCATTTCTAACACCTAGGCTGTTTCACCTATGGCAGCTGCCATGCTAATGTAAATAAGGAACAACTTGCCATGAGTTTTAAACAGTCTTGTTGATTTGCTGTCAAAAAGGGCTACACGTAATAGCTTTGAACTCCAAAAGGTGCATGGGGACCTGACCAACTTGGAGTGCAATTACTAAAATAAGGATGAGTGGTAACAATAAAGTAAAAGAGTATTTAGTTAGATAAATCCTGGGCTGCTTAGGTACAGTCAAAGAAAGCTAAAGGCATGTGGGATGTCTTTTCTGCAGAAAAGCTTAAAATAGAAAAGGAAATCAATACTCATTTACAGTATCTGGCAGTCACTGAACCAAAACATACATGTACACCTACAGCAGAGCAGAAATAACAACATTTATTTAAACCACAAGCTGTTATTCTGCTTTTTTTTTATGCTGTGTTTTATATGGAGTGCTTCACCAGAAACTGAGAAATACCACATATTTCTGACCATTTTTTTAAAAGCCTCCATTTTTAAAAAGCCTCCACAATATCAAGAGCAAATATTTTCACTGCCATAGCTATTAACCCTGTCACTGCCAGGCTGGCCTTGACTCCTCCAAGTGCCAGCAATGAAAGAGTTAGAGCTGATGTCTGAGCTAGCAGCAGGGAAGATGTTTTGTCTTTCCTCATGAGTTTCTCTTCTGCCAACCTACTAGCCACCATTTGTTGGATCACATGTGAGGGGGCATCTGTCACAGCCTGCAACGGGAATGGAAAGAGCTTCATCTGCTACAGCCCAACACCACGGCAGCTCATGGCATCAGAGACAGAGAGCTCCCAGGTGAGGGTTGAACCCAGCTGAGGGACATGGGGAGGAAGAGAGACCTCAGTTCTGTGGTGGTGAGACAGGGATGGGGCTCAGGAGCACTGGAGCACCCATGCCTGTGCCCTGTGTGGACCCCAAGAGCTGGCATGGGCATCGGGGGCGGCAGAGGTTTGCCCGCAGAGCCGCGGGGCAGCTCGGACCGGGGCACGCCTGGAGATGTGCTGGGCTTAGCAAAATGTGAGTGAGCCTTGATGCTACATCTCACTGCGCTGACAGGTCTGGCCACCTCTCCTCAAGCAAGAAAAGAACATAACACGCACAGCAGGAAACAAACCTTTGATGGTCAGAACTCTTAAATAATGCTTCAAAAAACAATGTACACTTATGTGTGTGAACGAGACAATGTTTCCACTGACTATGTAAAACTAGGAGTTTCCCCAAACACTGAAAGTGAAATTAAATATAAATCAAGTGAATCTGCTGATTTTTTTTCCACTGCCCAGCTTTGAGAAATGTGACCAGTAAATAAACAGCACAAATAATAACAACAGCTGGCTTTTGTACAACACTCCTCATTCACAAAACCCAAAATGCTTTACAAAGGGTGCAACCAGGCTTCTTGTAGTCACATAACACAGTGATGAATGGGATGTTAAGAGGTCCTCTGATCCACTACCCTGTCACAAGCAAGGGTCAACCCTTCCTCCCACTGCCAAGTAAACTGAACCACAAGAGGTAAAAATCCTTGCCCGTAGCAACACAGCGTGCCAGAGGCAAGGATGATGTCCTGGTTTGAGAGCCCCAGGATAACAGTTCTCTGGGGGCAATCCCAATGTAGCAGGGGGGCAGCTGTGCCCATGGGGAGGAGAGGATGGTGAAGGTGACTCCAATGGACCAATCACAGCGTCCCTTCCCATGTGCTCAGTATAAAAGGGCCCTGAGCAGAGCCCTGGGGCTTTCAGTGCTGCTGGGCTGGAGGGATTGCTGTTGGTTGTTCCTCATCTCTCCCTGGGCTGCTGCTCCTATTTTCACACTGCAGATGAGCTCTGTTCAACAGGTTGTCTTGCCTCTGCCTCCTTGGGTGGGAGTGGCACAGCTCCTTTTCTGTGGGTTGTTTTATTTTTTTTTTTGTGGACTGTCATGGGGACTCTGGGCTCAGGCACTCCTGTTTGCTGCTGAGTCCAGTCTGGGACTTTTCTGCTCAGGACTAGTTGTCATCCGAGGGCACAAGTTCCGTATTAACCTATTCTCTTGTATCTTTAAATACATTTATATACTTGTACAAATAGGTGTCAGAAGTGTGATATGAACTCTTGCCTCCAAGGAAGACTAATGAACTTGTGGGCAGCTAATAACATCGGAGGGATGATCTGTGCATTTTCAGGACAAAAAGGTTGAGATGCTTGGTATTCCTTGCTAAAATTATTTGAGCAGGGCCACAGGATGACCAAATGCTGATCACCTGAATATCCTTTTAATAAAATGAGATTGTGAATGCTGCTCTGAATACAACTTTTAATACTCTAAATGTTGTAGACTGGCTCTCACACAAAATTGAATAAATGAAAGAAAAGCTTAACCATTAAGTCAGATAGATGTTGTCTCTACAGCAATTTAATTACTTATTGCTTCCTCACCAATCCTCATGTCTTTAGCCCAGCAAATTAAGCCACTGCAGATTTCTGGAATTTGACTGTTGAATTTGAAAAATAAAACTAAAAAATATGTTGAAAATTTTTATAAATACACTAATCTTGCCAACTGTTGAACTAGCTAACCTGCTGACACTTACAGTAAGTTAAACTTTCTGTTCTAGGAAAATGCCAGAGATTTAAGTTTTACTCCCTCACTCAGAAAGCTTCAAGCCTGATCAAGGAAGAAAGAAAACATACAGAGCAGGCCCTTTTTATCATGGGTCAGAGAGATGGCTGAAAAAAGATCAGTAATCTTTCTTGCCCACCAAATCTATAGTAGTTTGTACATTTTCTCCTTACCCATCTACACATAATACTGGAGCAAATGAATACTACACTATTACCACTGAATGTTTGAGTTTAGCCCGCTTGTCAATATTTTGTTTCCTTTTTTTGTGTGTGTGTGTCTCTTTTCTTTTAATGGATTGCTGCTGAGACAATTTACTTGAAGCTGAACAGCAGAGAACAGCTAATGCATCACTTAGTAGAATTTTTTTAAATCTCTCTTCAAACATCAAGCTCTCTTCAACCACCAAAACCTCAAGGAATTACTTTCTCTGGTAACTTTCACCTAGGGACTCTGGATGCAATTTATACCACTTGCCTGGATCATTACACCCAATTTTACATGAGGAAACAAAAGCACAGAGAAATTAAGGGTCTGATTCTGTAAATCACCGGTTATTGTGTCACTGCCCAATGACTGTCTTGACAGTGTGTAGCCTGTTCTTTGCTCCTCATTGTCTTCTTTATTGTGTCTTCTGACGGTGTATTTTTTTCTGGGTCTAGCAAGCTGCCTTTGCCATCAGTATGAGAGGATTCAGAGGCTCCCATCATCAAGTAAGCACCTGCCAAACAGAAATGAAGATAGCTCTTGGCTGAAGAGTGAGTGCCTGGCATGCAGAAGGAGGGTGTCCCTTCTGGTGGAAGTACTCCTGAAGTTTGCTCTTATTCAGGGTCTTGGGAGTTGCAAATGGCTACACGGCTGCTACTGCAAAAATAGTTAATCTCTTTGGCCACAAACATACTGCATCTGTCTAGGAGAAAGAAACACATCCCTAAGTAGAGCACACTCCCAAGACCCATACCGTTCCCTTTCCCTGGCTGACATGGACAGCCTGAAGGAGTGTGCTTGGAGGCAGGTTGATTTGACTGGAGCGCTCTGGCCACTAGCATTGCTTCCACTGGCTCTTCCCTGCCGGTCCCCAGGGCCACGCCTTGGTACCACTGTCTGGGCAGTGAGTCTGATCAGCTTAGAAGTGCATTTCTGACACCACCACACAGTGACTTCCCCAGGGCTAGTTGTTTTAGAAGATGTTGGGACTAGTCCAAGGTTGGCATTTGGGATTGTCATGCCAGTATTTATCTTTCAGTAAACATAAAACAAAATTTTATGCAAGAAGAAACCCTAGGAGAGAGATAGTTTTAATGATGTTGAAAAACTTCAATTATGCTGGTGCTGCTAATTTCTTTCCTATAGGATAACTGATAACTATAAGCCATACTGATACAGCGTCAGAATGTCTGTACTGGTAGAGCACGGGACAGGGATGTATGGGTATAGTTAAGGATATAACTGGGATGTGATGAGGTAAAGGACCCGCCTAAGCATATTTTAAGGAATCTCATGGGCAGGAAGCATGGGAGAATCAGCCATTTGCTATCAGGGTCATGTCACATCTCTTGGATAAGGGACAATAGGAGGTTTAAGCCACGGATGGCTTCCATTCAAGTGGAAGCACATTAGGACAATGGCACGCCTGAACCTAGGGAAGGCAGCTCAGCCAAATCTGTCTGCAGGGACAGCTCTTAGAACAAAGCAATTTCCCTAGAAGAACAAAGAGATCCCTGGCTCTGAAAAGCACAAAGCCACAGCAGCTTGAGGGGAACTTACAAGGGAACGCAGGCCAAATCCTCTGCAACAGGTATCTAGAAAAAATATCCTCTTTTAGCCAGTATGACTATACCAGCCAACTCTTGTAGCTGTATTCATAGTGATCTGCTGTGTGTTCCCAAGGGATGTTCAAGAGTGCTAAAGAAATTGAGACAAGGATCTGTGTGCAGCTGGTTTTACTATTTTGTCCAAACCTACACATTTCTTGAGCTAGTGAAGTGCATCTGGAACCCTAATAAGGTTGATGACTTTGTCTGCTTCAAATATTGCATCACTGCCAACAAATAACAGGTTTAGAGTCCTCCCAGTTTGATGAGCTGAGGAAAACCTACGCACCAGCATCTGAGGGGAGAGCCAGTGCAGGGTCTGCTCAGGATAAAGAGACATAGAGGGATCAGCTAAGGGATCCATCGGGGTCATGGTACAAAGCTTGTACTGATCATAACATTTGTAATCCTATTAAAGGCAAATGAACTACTTGCAGGAGAAAAGCAAGGTTTGCTTAGCCTTCAGGATCTGGCAGAATCATGAGCAGAAATCTCCAGACCATTTTTCTTTTTGCTCCTGTTTCTACCTCTACCTCTGAGAGTCACCATTTCTGACAGGATCATTTCCAAGAGCTCATTAGGTGGCAAACTGAGAATCAAGACTTATTTTGCTTCCTTTGCTGTTGTCTCAGGACCAGGGTGAAATTTTACGTTTTCACAAACAGGAACTCTAAAGTCACCTTGTTCCCACACAGCAATGTCACAAAGTTGTACGCCTGTGCTCAGAAGCTGATCCTAGCAGGCCAATGAGTAAAAAGGACAGATTAATTACAATTGTTATTCCCTTTGTTGTTTGTCTTGTTCCTTGGGTTCTGCGGAATAAAAGGCAAATTTCCTTCTGTTGAACACTCGTGTGGGGAATGAAATAAATTATCCTACTGAAAAAGACTGCTGGAAGTATCTACAGCAAGAACCAAAGCTGCTTTCCTGTCTGTCAGTCCCCCTTACATGAAACTGGTTTGCTAATTTGCCCCTCCTCTGGAAATCATAGAATCATAGAATGGCCTAGGCTGGAAGGGACCTTAGAGAAAAGGATGCTCCCATTCACAATGAAGAAGACAGTCACATGGAGCAAAGAAACATGGGCGTTAAAGGAACGCATACGTGGCTGATGAATGGAGGGAAGGCTTTAGAGATGCAGGCAATAGCAATAGAGCAAGTAAAGCCTGGAACGTTGATTTGATGATAACTGTAATTTCCCCTTTGCACTGTGTACGAAGTGATCAGACACAGGGAGGGAGTTGAACTCATCCCATGACAAAGTGTACGGACAGAAGTCACTTTGCACCGCACAAATTTGGCCCTTATGCGTTAGTCTGAAGTTGACCTCGTTAGTACAGAAGCGTTCCTCTAGAGTGACACTGAATTATATATTCTTTTCAATATTTGTAGAGACAAACACTATGCAGTATAATTGAAGACGTAATTAGTCCCTTGATTCTCTTTGCTTTGACTTCACTTTGGTTTATTTATTTATATATGCATTGTTGAAGGGTCTGAAAGTCAAATTTAGCTTTGTCATCTGCTCATGCTGGGAGCTGTGCTGTTCTTCTGGAAATGCCTTGGAAATGCTGGTAATGAGATGCCAAAATCAGCAAGCAATATTCACAATTTAAGGGCCAGTTTAAATATAAAGGCAGTTTGTATTTCTGCACCACAGGTTCTTCTTGGAGAAAGAGAGAAATTTATTTTCTCCTTATTGGCTTAGTGTTTTGTCGCTAACAAGTCAGAATGAATGACAGGCTTTTTCCAAAGAGTAGAAGAAATTGTAAAAGTAAACAGGAAAGTGAATGTTTTTTGTTTGTTTAATTTTGTAGTTTTAATCACAGTTGTCAGGTGTAGAACTGAAAGAACTTCTACAAAGACACTGTTCACTCAGACAATTGCAATTCTGTTCACTTTAACCATGGTCACAGCGTCTATAGTTGAACCAACCCATTTCAGAGTACAGTAATGTCTTGATTTGAGAGCACCAGGATAGAAGTTCTCTGGGACTCCTGCCCCAGGGGCAATCCCAGTGGGGCAGGGGGGCAGCTGTGCCCATGGGGAGGAGAGGATGGGGAAGGGGATCCCAATGGACCAATCACAGCGTCCCTTCCCATGTGCTCAGTATAAAAGGGCGCCTAAGAAGAGCCCTGCTGGGCTGAAAGGACTTTTTTGGTGGTTGTTCGTCACATCAGCCTGTGCTGCTGCTGTTCCTGCCTCCTGTTTTCATGCTGCAGAGGAGCACCGCTCCCTGGGACAGGTTGTCTTGCCTCTGCCTCCCCAGGTGGGACCTGAATCGCTCCTTTTCCTTTTTTTTTTTTTTTGGTGGAGGGGAGGACTATCACTGTGACTCTGAGCTCAGGTGCTCCCATCTGTTGCCAAGTTCATTCTGTGACTTTTCTCAGTCAGGATCTAGTTGTCATCCAGAAATCACAGGTTTTGTATAACATATTGTCTTATATCTTTGAGTATATTTGCATGCTTGTATAATATCTGTACATAGTTCAACATCTTCATTGTTATTCTAAGTGTTATTTTCTTTTATTGTTATAGTTGTTCAAGCTTTTTTTGACCTTGATGTCTCTCTCCCTAGTTCCCCTGTTTTCCTCCCCTGGGAGGGTGGTGGAGTGATCACAGAGAGTATCTGTCAAAATTTAGTGGCCGGCCCAGCATTATACTTTGACAATTAACAATTGACCAGGAACACATCTGTGACCCACACATGTCTGAGCTTCAGGCAGCCCCCTCAGAAAGTCCACTTCAGCTGCTGGCAATCATCTAAGTTCACCTAGTGACCACTCTGTGGAGACACACACCAGCATCGTGCTAGCCGGTCAGATAACGACTTCTGTTTGATAGATGAGGAACGTCCAGTACAAGGATGTCTGGAATCCAGGTTTTCAAAAGCATTCTCTAACTACAAAAGTCTCAAGCTTCAAGTGTCCAACTCGGAGGGGCTAATCTACAGGGGGAGAGCTGAGCATCACTTTCTCAATCTAAAGTCAGTGGTGACTGCAGGCTACTAGCACCTTTGAAAAAAAACTTCTTTGGGTCAATGAATCTCACAGGGTTTATTTGAGGCCAAGCAGACAGGCTGAAAGTGCCCCAGATAAACTGTTTGTGCTTATCTAGGCAGTGACAAGCAGCTGAGGCATCCAGAAAAGGCTATGGGGATACAGAATAGAGAGGAGGAAAAAAAAAAGGTCATCTCTGAACTTCTCCAGGCCCTTTAGGGGCCTCAGAGGAAATGTCTTGACTTCTCCTCCCAACTTTCCTTCCCCTTCCTCATCCCATCTCTATTCTTAGCAGCTTTGTCTGAGAGCTGGGAACAGGGCATGGTTTCTTAATTCCTCACCTCCTATTACCTCATATTTTGACTTGGACTGCCCAGGGTGGTGGCAGAGGTTTTAACCTTGCATGAAGCTGTTGCTTTTGCTTACATAAAGACTGCTTTCCCATTAAGTAGGACTTCCTCAGCTACTGTGACATGCTATAGGCATGAGATTAAGCTGTTTGATACCAATTTTTTACTTACTCCTAACACCTTTATGTGGTCCTGAAAACACCCTGCCTTGCCCAGATCTCAAGTGTTGCACTCACTAGTGAGCACCTGGGGCCAGAGTTACCTGTTTCTATGCTCCACAAATCCCTCTGTTGGCACGACACGTGAAAACAACACCAGCACATCCTGCTTTTTCTTCCCTGCTGCATTCAGCAAGACCACTTAATTACACCTTAGGATGAAACTGGCTCAACAAGTTGGGCGGCCTGCAGGGCTGCTGGCCAGGGCAGTTGCACCTGCACTGCTGCCAGCAGACTGCAACAGAAGACACCTGGTATGTTCCCAGCTCCGCCGTTGGGAGCGGCTTCCCTCCCAAAAAATAAGTGGAAAACTCTACCGCTCTCCTTCCTTAGTCCCATTACTACCTACTCTATCTACCCCATCTAATCATTATGACATCTGAGTGCCTTTGTGTGTCAGCTTCCTGTGAAGTAATCACCTAAATCTCCCTTCCAAACAAAGCAGACCCTGCTGAGGAACTCACAATAGGTGCCTTTCACTCACAGGGCAACCTTGGCCTCGGTGGCACTTACAACAAAGCTTCCATATGTGCACCAGTACGGGCTGATCAGTCAGATCAACACCACACAGGATCAGAGCCTGGGTATTTGTGAGCACAAAGCAGAAGAGCCTCATCTTCTTGAAAATAATTTGTTGCATTTGTTTTTTTTTTTTTTTTTAATTTGCTATAGCACACTAGTCTGCTACCACCTTTATGCACTTTTGTAGGTCTATTTAAGGAGATAAAAGAGAAGCACCAGCTCCAAGGGGCAATGTCTGTTGGTTGCCCCACTCTTAGAGCCATTGTTTGCTCTCCAACCCCAGGCTAGGGCTACTTTTTAATTTTTCGTTTGGCAGATAGCCCGTTTTTTCCCCTCCCTGGGAGAGGGATCAAGGATGATAAGTTCTATTCTAATAGAAGGCAAGTCAATGATAACCTTTGGGCATCTGCAGTGAGGAGGTATTTCTATAGCCCTAGCGGGGATTAGATGCATAATGGATCAATGAAAGATCCCACCGTGTGACGGTTATAGCGTCATTCATTAGCGTTAAGATTTGAACCTGAATCAACAATTGAGTTGGAAGATTGAAAGAGTTGCCTTCAGTATTTGAGATAGAATAAATTGTAACAGGCCTGTAAAAGTCCCCTGAGGTGTCTCTCTTTCTCTCCCTATACATCTATATATATACATATATCACTTTTGCTGAACATTTAAAATTAGATGAAAGTTGCTGAGCTTCTACATATGAAGCAGAAAAACCTGAGCCACTTATGAAAAGTGAGAGGGGAAGAAAAAGAAAACCACCACACGTATTTTTGGTTTGCCTATCAAAGCACTTCAAGAGCATTCTTGACTGTAGGATCCAGGCACTAACTTGTTATTCAGTTACTTATCATCTCTCTCATACATAAAAATGCAAAAAGAACTAATAATAAACAATACACCCCCTCCTACACAAACATGCAAACGCAAGTACACACACGCACTCGCTTAGGAACCACTTGTAAATGAGCAACACTGATCCCCTCTCCACTCTTGTTGTCACAAAACTAGGGCAACCTCACTCCCAATTAACTGCTTGGTGTGCAGAGCCCTAAAAAAAAATTAACTACCCAGAGGACTTAGACACCAAGTTTTAACTCTCAGCTCTTTATCATTCTTCATTCCTGGATCAAAGACTCATCCAGTCACTACTAATTTGCTAAGAAATTAAACATGAAAAAAGAAAGCAGTTCCACAACTGGGTGAAGAACGTTGTGGGCAGTTAATGATTAATTAGCATTATAATATGAGACAGTCTGGTTTCACAGTAGAAGCTTGTTCCAGTAGTGTTTTTTTTGGTGCTTTTTTCTTTTTTTTTTCTCCTCTTTTTTTCCTTTTTTTTTCTTTCTGTAGAGGAAATCTTCAGGTTGGTGCACAGACTATATAAAGCATCAGGGCCAAAAACTTTCCTCCTTGATTCTGAAACACAGTGAGTAGAAGTAACTATAAAATGCTCTGTGGACCAGGTGATCTTAAACCAAGACCCATGTCCTACAGGCCAGCCAGTGCAGTGGAGCTAGGGCGGGACACAGCTGCACTGTCCTACCCTATTGGGACAGTGTACTTTGGTGCTTGCCCACCTCCCAGCTCCACTTTATTCCCATTGCACCTTAGTTTGGCAGGCATAAAACCCAAGGCCAGCTAACCTGGACCTGTATCCATCCCTCAGCACAGCTGCAGGCTGCTTTAGACACAGGATGATGTCTAATCTGTTGGGTAGTGAAGAAAAAAGTTTAACTCCCTACCACAGCTTGAGCAACTTTTTCCTGTGACTATGTTCTAACTCTGTAAAATCAACATGGCTTTTCCTGTTAGCTTGCAGAAAAAGAAAACAATAAAACAAAATCCAGACTTTTATGAAGTAGCTACCTACCTAACGAGTGGTAGCATAAATACATGCCAAGACAGTAGATACTGAGAGGATGAAGAAAGATCATGACTACAGGAGGAACAGAGGCAGCTTGCTATAGCAGATCATAAGCACACAATCAGCATAGAAAGCTATTACAGTAAAGGGACTGTTTAAATTATGACAAGCACATTAGAGAAATGTCTCTATCTGGTTCCTTGCCTGAGTTTATCACTGTGGTTCATTTTCGAAATTGCAGTTGCCAGCAAGAGACCTCCCTAAATCATTTAATAACCATAAATAGTTAAAAAAAACACAAACCAAACAACAGTCAAAAAGCAACGCAGCCAAACCACATTCTGCCTGTTGCCCCAAGATTTCAGCCACTACTGGTGGGAATGAAGTCAGATGCTGATGTTTAATTTGTTGTCACTGAGAAAATTAGGAGTAGACATCCTTAAGCCTGTACCCCATCCCTCCCTGACTGCCCTTGTTATTAGTTTGAAGATAGTTGTTTATTGCTGACAGGCATCAGCCACCTGCATGTGCCACCCAGTAGCACAGTGAACTGCCAACCAAGCCAGCCATGCATGGAATGACAGTAACTCCATGTTTACACCTGTAAGGGTGACTTGAGTGAGTAAAGGTGTGGAGAATACAGGCAGAATATTCAGAATACAGCTCCATGCACACCGCCGAGTAACACCAGTCAAGCTATAAATAGTAATTACATGAATAGAGTCTTATTTATTGACAGTAAAAAAGGACATTTGCTTGAAAGTGCTCACCTGGGAGTTGCTGCTGGCTTCCAATACCTGCAGAAGAGATACTGCCCATCAGCATTGATGATATGGGGCAGGTCCTTGTATGGGATGTTTTGAGGACTCCGCTTTGGTGAACTTTCCTCTGGCATTCTGGAAGAATGACCTGCGAGGTGTTGGAAGAAACAAGACATACCTTAAAGGAGGTGAAGGTAAGATAGATGCTGATGGGCTTGACAGCCACAGACATTCAAGAAAGTCAGTCAGTAAGGCAAGCACCACTGACGGGAGTCTCTCTCCAAAACCACGGCTAAAGAGCCCCCCAAATCTTTACTGCTTTAAAACAGATACATAGCATTTCGTTGTCAGGAAAGGCTCACATTTCAGGGGAGGGTATTGGGATGTGGAAGGCAGGAGAGAAGATCAATCCACCATCAGTACTTCATTACTGGTTTCTCTCCCTCACTTCTCCCATCTGTGTTTATTTTGCACCATTTTGTGAAACGGATCCTAAAAAGAATATTTTAGCTGCAATCAAGTGCAGACTGTGCAGCAACCGCCACAGATATGAAAAGACAGCTGCATAAAAGATTTATCTCTGCCTTAACATCTCCAAAGAACAACGCAGGGTACGCAGCAGAGGTATCTGCCACCGTGTCATCATTAAAATCTTCTTTGACATCTCCAACAGGAAGGCGGCGGCGGTGGGGAACGAAACATTTTCAGGAGAATTTGCAACAAACCTGTTTTCATCCTGTGCAAGGCTTTTCATTCTAGTGAGGAGCCGGCATCGCAAGTCAAACGCAAGCAGACGAGGCTTTTTGCATCTCGCTGCGGAGATGCATTCACACTCCGCCAACCCAGCAGCCCCCACAGTCCCCGGCGGGTCCCCCCGGGCAGCTCTGGTGCGCCGGGCGGGCTGCGCGGGGCTCAGCACAGCTCCTCTTCCCGGCTCGGCGGCTCTTTGAGGAAAGTCGCTTGGGTAATTCACCACTTCTTGTTCATCACTTTCCCGCCC